>NW_008349068.1:1494477-1507942 GCF_000622305.1 Nannospalax galili | reverse complement strand
TATATATATGAGTGTTAAGCCTCCATGTATGTAAGTGCACCTGTGCAGTGCAGTGCCTGCGGAGGACAGAAAAGGGTGTTGGATCCCTCTGGAACTACAGAGGTTGTTAGCTGCTATGTGGGTGCTGGGATTTGAACTCGGGTCCTCTACAAGAAAGGCTAGTGCTCTTAACCACTGAGCCATTTCTCCAGCCCTAAGCTCATTTGTCTTAAATGAATTGCTTTCATTGAATCCCTCAAATAATCCTATGAATACAGTACCTTGCTTTTTACAGAGGGAAACCAAGCCCCAAGGAGGTCAAATCACTTCCTCAAGTTCACAGGCTAGCCAGTGTCAGAGACAAGGTCCCATTTCTGCTGGACCCATCCACACCAAATAGCCTTTCTCAGCATCCAGCTCCAGGGATGGCATATGGCACCCACAGCTCTGTCTGCTTTGTCCCCCACAGAGAGCTGGCAAGAACTGTGAATCAGTGTCCTGCCTGAGGCAATGCGTGAAGTCCTGAGGTGTCACTCAGAGTTTCTGTCCTCTGTTTCCTGCTTTCCTGTCTCTGGACATCTTTAGATCTTGACTGGATCACACCTTTGGCATTTTAATCACCACCCTGCCTGCTTGTGAAGCTCAAATTGGTTTGTTAGTTCTTAGAGGAAGTCGAGTTTGTAAGCAATCGCTGAGTCCAGCAACAACGCACTCTCAACGATCGATAAAACCAGAAAAGCCAGGAGGAAAGTTGAATGTAATGCTGTAGTATAGGGATAGCCTCCACCCTCCACCCATTCTTTTTAAAAATATTTTATATTATTTTTATTTTATGTGTATGAGTGTTTTGCTTATAGGTATATAAGTACACCCACGTACTGCAGTACCCACAGAGGTCAGAAAAGGGGATCAGATCCCCTGGAACTGCAGTTTCACCCAGTTGTTAGCAGCCCGCATGTGGGTACTGGGAATTCAATCCAGGTCTTCTGCAAGAGCAGCTAGTCCTCTTAACCACTGAGCCCTCTATCCAGCTCTCTCTCTCTCTCTCTCTCTCTCTCTCTCTCTCTCTCTCTCTCTCTCTCTGTCTCTCTCTCTTAAGACAGAATCTCACTGTTTGGCTTAGTTTGGAGCTGACAATCTGGGATTGCAGGCATGTACCACCATGCCCAGCTTCTCTCCCGCTTCGTAGAAATTACGTTTATTTGTTTATTGGGGGAAGTCACACACGCCACACGACATGTATGTAGGCTAGAGGACAACTTGAAGGAGTTAGCTATTTCCTTCTACCATGTAGACCTTGGGGAATAAACTCAGGTGGTCAGGCTTGGCAGTAAGTGCTTTTACCCACTGATCTCACCTGCCCTCTTGCTCACTATTGAGACTTGACAGATTTTCCTATAAGTTTCTGCATCCCACAAGAAAAGGAAACTCTCAGATGTTAAGGGTGAGGAGAGAACTAAGCCTCTTTTAAGAAGTGCTCACCAGGTAAAGACACTGGTATATGCTGTTTTATACAAGTTCATTTTTAGGACTTTCTATGGATATGAGAAATGAGCATCAAAGAACTTTCCAGCGCCAATAATGAATACCATGTCAGATCGTCTACATTGGGTACCTCAGTGAGGCGGTACTGGAACCCAGGCCTATCCAAGACCTGTCTGCCTTCTTTCTAGGACATGGCAACTGAAGACAGTGAGTGTCACAGTCCATTCTCTACCTTGTCATTTAGAGACAGTTATCTGTGTCTTCAATTCGTGATTTCCATATTGTCTGGAAGATTTGCCCATGATGAAAAATACCATCAGAACAAAAGCCCTGTCAGTTACTAGCCCTTTCTTTGGGTTTCTGTTGTCATGGCAAATACAGTTGTCAGCCTTTGTTTGCAGTGGCTGCAGCTGAATTTCTCAACCCTGCTAACTGAAGTCCATGTATGGCTGGTCCAGTGACCAAGAGAACAAAAAGCTACAAATTATCTCTATAGAACATTAATCGAAGGTCTCTGTACTATAGAATCCTTCTCTCAATTAGAGAGCTGTCTCGGGAGTAATGTTCTCTCTAAAAATCATGATATACACAGCTCTATAAATCGATGAAAGACTTGTGACCATTAAACTTAATTGATAATGAATTTAGAGGAATGTGTTTCAATCATGCTGCCGTTTTATTTGAAAATTAGTTTCTGGCATCACTTCTTTTCTTCTTTTGACATGCAAGCACACGTGGTACCCTGAAGTGACATATCGATGAGCCAGGGGGACGCAGCACTGAGCAGAAGGCCCCAGAGCAGGGCAAACAAACAGATGTTTCCTGATGATGTGAACAAGTAAACATAAAATAGGAAATAAAAACTGGTTTTAAGTGAAATCAGCAACAACTTAGTTTTATATCGGACACTCTGTGTACCACAGGATCACACCCTGTGGCACTTTATAGTGTAACAAGGTAGGAAAGGTGGTCCCAAGGACGATGCTAGGAAAATAATTAACTTCTTAATTGTATTATCAGGCTTCAGTAGGTGCAATTCTTTCCTGCGATTATTGTCAACCAGAGTGCTAGGGAGTTGTGGACTGTAATGGCTATGAATGGTATCAGTGCTAAGAGAAAAGAGCAAAGACAGTGTGTAGTCAGGGTGTTCTGAAGGTGTGTGTTCATGTGTGAGCTGAAGGAGCAGCTCTCCCTGTATGGAATGCTCCTGCCCGCCTATGTGATCCCATTATTTAACCTAGAACCATCAGTGAAGCATTCTGACAAAGTACTAAAAATCTACAGTTCATGTCTAAGGTGCCCACGTGTATTTCCTCTATCACCACTTTCTAAGTGGATTCATGAGAGAAAGAAAAACTGGGGAAAAGACCTATGTTCTTTTAAAGAAAAAAATAAATAAACCCATGAGAAGTATGTTTTGTAGAAAATCTTCTGGAAGTGTATTATACATATGGTATTATTTTTCCAAGCAGGCCATACAAATGCCTCTCAGTAAAGACCTTTTAGACACAGGGAGTCTTCTGCTGTCTTTTCTTAGCTATCTAGAAACTCTCTCTTATCCATGCCAGTTAGTGACGCTCTAGAAATATGCTTTCTTCAAATCTGTTTCCCCTGAGAATTAAAATATATGAATAGAGATAATCGTTTTCCCCTTTAAAGTGTTCTGTTTTTTTCTTTATATCGTTTACTAGTACTCTGTGTGCACCAAAGGATATGTAAGTCTTTCTAGCTCGACACATCTGCTGTTAGGACAACGACAACATTTTTTTATTTATACAGACTCCTTGCCTTTAAAACTCTACATACAGATACTGACCATTTGTAAAATCCTAAAACACTCAGTTAAAGTAAATCTGAATGATATAGTGAATTTACTCTATCCTAAACACTTAATAGTCAATTTTTGACTTTTTACTATGTTAGTTATTTGTTAATGTCAAGATCATAAAATGTAATCTGAGATAATATTACAAGTCAGGCAGTGGAGGGATTGGAGGCATAGAAATTTGAATATTTTAAAATTTATAACACTATTCATTTGAGTAAGATATGCATTGTGTGTGTCCGTTTTATTTTTCAGCATGCCAGATCATTGCTAGAAAATATTACAGTTCAAATTAAATAATATGTAATATTTGTTATTTTTATAAGAGCTCTCAGTCTAAGAGAATTGAACACCAAAAAAGTGACCATTTTTCCCACGTGAAATGAATATCTGACATAAGAAAATGCAAGTTGCTATCAAATGCCGAAGGAGATCAAAGTCAAATCTGTTTTCATGGGTTTGGGGCAACCAAGGAAATCTTGATGGGGGAACTGACACATGAAAGAACTTGAAACCTCTGGTATCTATAACTGCAGTAGACATTAAATTCTTGAATTAACATGGATTGGAATAATAGGTGAGCTTTTTTTAAAAAATTTTTTTTTTGCTTTATTTTTATTTTATGTACAAGTAAGCAAGCGCACCGTGTCATGCAATGTCCGAGGAGGACAGAAGAGGGCGTTGGATTCCCTGGAACTGGAGTTACAGACAGTTGTTAGCTGCCATATGGGTACTGGGATTCAAACCCAGGACTTCTGCAAGAACAGGCAGTACTCCTAACTGCTGAGCCATCTTTCCAGCCCCATAGGTGAGTTCTTATAAGCAAAGAAATTGATTCAGATTGAGGTACCTGTTCAGAAAAATATTTGCTAAGTCCCTGGCTGAAAAGTGTCGAGGATAGAAATGGATGTCAAATCAAGAACACATTAAAGGCTCCTAAATTGTGAGATTGAGGACATCTTATTTTACTTCACGACCTTGAACATGATTCTGTGCAGTAGCATAACTTGATTAGCACTATGAATCGTTTGCAAACAAAAGCTCAGTTCACTTATGTTTAAAAGACCGTCCTTGGGGGGCTGGAGAGATGGCTTAGCGGTTAAGAACACTGGTTGTTCTTGCAGAAGACCTGGGTTCAGATCCCAGCACCCACATGGCAGCTAACAACTGTCAGTAACTCCAGTTCTAGGGGATCCGACGCCCTCTTCTGTCCTCCATGGGCATTGCACTACACGGGAGCACTTCCATACATGCAGGCAGTACACGCATACACATAAAATAAAAGTAATAAATTTTTAAAAATTAAAAAAAAGGCCTTCCTTGGAAGTAATACTTGGTTACTCAAAGGATCAACCAGAAAGCTGAGAGCAAGTCCCAGAGTAGGTAAAGACACTGTTGGTACAGTTGATTATACTATGGAAGCACTCTGATTACATGCTCCCCATCAGCTTTCCCAATGGGCCCTGTTGGCCTCCTGATGCCATAGACATCATTACTTTGGATATGTTTGGTTTGTAGACCCATTACCCCATGTGGTGGTCCTTAAACTGTCCTTTTCTCTTTATGTCCCTTACTCCAAGAGTAAAGTTCTAGATAAGCCTTCAGATTGGCTATGCTAAGGTCACATGCCCTTACCCTAACTGCCAAGTTTCTTGTAGAGCACGTATCTGGCCTTTTCTATACCTACTGCAGGTGTCTCCAAACCAGAAAGGGAATTTTGATACTAGGTAATCAAAAAGGTCCAATAAATGCCCATCATAGAATTACAAAATAATCATATATTTGTGACAGTTCAAAAAAGCAGAGACAATTTCCAAGGACAAGTGTGTGATATTTCTGTGAAATAAAGGAAGTGGGAGGGGAGGAAGAAAAAGAGAGAAAGACAGAGACAGAGAGAGACAGAGAGAGACCACATTGTAAGTTGGGAACTCATCTATGACCCAGAATTACTTTAGAAATTTCGTTTGCATATATACTCAGTATATATAATATTTGAATTGCATCTCATATGCAAATATGCAGCTATAATTTTCACCATATTTATGTTTTAAGAATTTGATATATCATTTGGTGAAGACTATTAACTCTTTGCAGTCAACATGGAGCCAATCTAATGCTTTTATGTGTGACTAGGTCTGGGTTTTGAACAATTCTCTGTTGAATAATGTATCTAGACAGGATCATAAGAGCTTATGCAAAACTCTAATGTGTCTTCAGACTATTCTACACATAAAGCACCCAGGATTAAATAAAATACTGACCAAAGCAGATCCCACAAGCTCTATTAGCATTCATATGGGCATTCTAGTAGAATCCTAAGAGAAACAAGCAAAACTTTATGAATTCTTTCTAATTTGAGTAGAAAATGAAGCTGATGGCAAGAGAAAACTCACAAATGTGTTTGGGAAATTTATAACATGAAACACCTCAGCAATTGCCAATATTTAAAGGTTATGTCCGTCATGTTGGAAAGTGGCATAAAGTTTTCACCCTTTTCAAATAATTGGGCATCATACTGATGGGTAAAATTGTGCATGTCAGTGACTCCTGCACTGATGTAGGAAAATTGACAGACACTGTTTAAAAGAAGTCAAAGTTTCTGTGCATCGACATGTCATGCCAGGAATAATTAGACAACTCTTTTGTTACCCTCAGCACTGTGTCATACATTGCACCATCTACTGATTCTTCCAGAGTTCTTTTGTTTGTGTTGTATAGCGCAGCAGTTCTGGGAAATACATATTTGTAAATGGTTGCTGCTAATACTTGTTATAAATGAAGCCCAACATTCAGTAATACCCATAAATCCTGTCCTTACCGCCAAAGGTGCATTTAGATATGACCCTCATTCTATATTCATTAAATTTAGTATTATCAACTTAAAATTATAAGGTGATAGGTCTAGAAACAACCACCTCAAGGGTTTAACAGGATTTGTTGCAACCATCAGGTAATGTTGCACTGAAGGTATCCATCTTCATGAGAATCAACATCAATAAATTCTTCAGTACACACACTGTCTCAATCTCTCTCTCTCTCTCTCTCTCTCTCTCTCTCTCTCTGGTGTCCGAGTATGCATGGGAGGCAGCTGGCTCAAAACGTCTTTAGCAATATCTGATCAAGAAGCTTGTTATTATTTACATAGCATTTCATATTTGCACAGGGATTTTCCAAGACTTATTAATCTTCAGAGCATTAGTGCAAGGAAGGGCAGGTTTAGTTCTTTTTTCACACACAAGGGCACAACAATTAAGAGGCTTGAAGAGGTCTATAAATGGGTAAGTAAAGGATTAGAATCTAGAGGTCTTGACCCTAAATTCTTTTCAAATCTACTACTTGAAAAAAAGGTAACCTTTCACTTGGTATTATCTTACAATTATCCTCACAAATCCAATGGGACCAGAGACTAAAATGAAATGTCTGAAGTCAAAAGCATGTGTCTACCAAGTGATTAGACTAACAGAAGATTCCTATTACCTGAGTGGTTTGTGCCACTTTGTGCCTTTGCCAGGCTAGCTCACTCATGGCCCTGGCGAAAGGAAGCCTGGGAACAGGGATATAGAAGGCACAACAAGCCTCCTTTCCATGAGGCCACAGTATATGTTTAAGGATAAGTTTGACAGGCTAGATCTAGTAGAAGTTAATTGTCTACAGTTAAAATAATGATGTATTGTAATGATAAAGACCTTTCTGACTTTTGTCATCATTGTTAACTAATATTGCAAGCCAGTTGTATTTATTGAGCCTGCACAGGTGCAAGGCAGGGCTGGGGATGTTGTTTCACATTGCAATAATTATTGCCAGGCAAACCAGTTGGAAGGAGAACCGGATGCTTCTTCTTCAAACTCTCTTTCGATATCCCTTTGGACCTGACAAATTGCTCAGGTGAAAGTCACCCCCGCCAGGTTTCTGCAATTTTCTCAGCTTCACACACTTTTTCATGTTCTTGTTTCTTGTCATGAATATAGAAAAGAAGCCACCTAATTCCTCTGTGATGGCATTTGTAGTTTGGCTGCAAACTAAAAGTGCTGGACAAGCCAGGAGAGGGTTTTCTTTTACAACAGGATTTGGGAATTTGTCAGCTGCTTTGCAACTAGCTGACAAATAAAGACACAGGGTGATCTCTACTACAAACAGGAAGCATTTTTGTTCCATGGTGATGTGAGGCAGCATTGATTTGATACTCTGTACCAATTGTGCACACTTACCCAGGAGGTAACCAACACAGGTGTGATAGCACAAGGGCAAGGAGCGAAAAAAAAAAAATACTTGCAGTTTTAAGTTATTAAACATTTGTAGCCTGAGAAGATAAGTCAAGTGATTTCAAAACGGGCAAGCAAACCCTCTCAGAGAGCTGACAGGTAATTCATTGCTCTGTTTGAGACAACCATTTTCTACTTTTGTAAATGAACTTAATATATTTGTAAATATATGTAGCTCTGAGAAAGGCATAATGTGGGTGAGAAGAAGCCCATTAGTCAAATCGTGATACCTTAATGGGCATGACTCTTAAGCATTTGGGTCTGGAGTTCTATATGTCCCTGTAGTCAGGGATGCATAGCCTATTATCCTTTGGTATCCAGACCAAGGGGAAATTCTATCTGTCTCAAATGCCCATAGCAATTTTATATACAATAGATCAAATGTTAAAGCCTCCCACCAACAAGGATGTCAGAGACTCTTGCTGGGTACCACTGAAACTTTAGTTTGAAAGGTACTATTGTAGACAGAAATAAGTTTGATTTAAGTAACTGAAAACTGACTAAGAGTTCCGAGCTAAATAGAGTTTTGCTTTCCTTATGTAATAAGAAGTCTGGTGGGAGCACATTAGCTTCATTTCAGTTATTATGATAAAATACCCTGACAAACAGCAATGTAGGGGAGAAGCAGACTAATTTCAGCTTATAATTTTCAAGTCACAGTCCATCATAGTGGGGCTGTCAAGGAAGGAGCATCAAACAGCTAGTCATATCATATCTGTGGTCAAGAGCAGAGAGAAATGAATGCACACATACCCACTTGATGCTTGTGTTTATCTCCATTTCTCCATTCTTATACAGTTCAGGACTCCCTGCCTAGGGAATGATGCTGCCCACAGTGGGCCGAGTCTTCTAGCTTAAGACAGTCCCCCACAGACATGCCCATAGGCCTACCAATTATATGCACTCTTTCACTGAGATGCTCTTCCTGGATGATTCTAAATTGTGTCAAGTTGACAGGACTAACCATCATAGAGCAGAAGATTGGGGCTGGGTTTTGCTCACAGGGCATCATCAAATCTCTGCAGTGTCTGTCCACCTTCAGTACACTGCCATTCTGTCCTAATATCTACTGCTTCACGATCACAAGATGACTGCACACCCTCACCCATCGCATCTGTAAGAAAAGAAGAAAGATGAACAGAGAGGGAGCACAGTTGTCCCCTTTCTCTAAAGCGATCTACCTACTCAGAGTCTTCATGTGATTTCTGCTTGTATTTCATTGAGTCCACTGGGCCATATGCAAATGAGGATGAAAGAATTGATATTTTATTTTACTATTCTCTATTGTATAGTCCAGCAAGGGAGGGGTTTGAAATACATTTGGAGTTGTGGCACACGCCTGTAGTCCCAGCACTTGGGAGGCAGAGGCAGGCAGATCTCTGTGAGTTCAAGGCCAGCCTGATCTACATAGTGAGTTCCAGGACAGCTGGGGCTACAGGGAGACCCTGCTTCAAAAAAAAAAAAAAAAAAAAAAAAAAACAAAAAAAAAACCACATTAATTCATTTTATCTATGAGACCAAAACAAGTTTAAAGAATTTTTTTTCAGACATTCACTCAACCAATATCTTTTTACTCAATATTTGTGTTAAGCATGAATAGCTTCTGTTAGCTACATATTTTCTTTTTCAAAGTCTGTTTATATGATTTCATTTATTTGAATGTTCATCACGCTCAACCTGACCAGTAAGAGCTGAAGTTCAAGGCTAGATGCTAAGTTTTCAACTCAGTTCTACATTGTCTTCCTGGAGACCTCATCCAGACAAAAAGCTTCCACTTACCGGTCATTAGCAGAGCATTTACAATTGTGTTTCCAGACTAGGTTGCATCTTTGGGCTTCAGAAACACTGATTTGGCAATCTTTTCTCTTGTCTCAGTCCTCCGTCTCTACCCTGAGTAAGATTCTCTAATTTCTCTAATTTCACTGGGTGTGGTGGCACACTCCTATAGTCCCAGTACTTGGGAGGCAGAGGCAGGCAGATCTCTGTGAGTTCAAGGCCAGCCTGGTCTACATAGTGAGCTGCAGGCCAGCTGGGGCTATAGGAAAAACACCACAAAAAAAAAGAAAGAATGAAAGAATGAAAGAAAGAAAGAAAGAAAGAAAGAAAGAAAGAAAGAAAGAAGAAAAAAAGAAAGAAAAAGATTCTCTAATTTCTCCTTATTACCATTCTTGTTCCCATACAATCTATACATATTTACTAGATGAACCCATGTCTATTCTATTTCTCATTCTCCTCTATTCATAACCTTTCAATTTAGGAAAAAAGTAAGACACAAATCCTTAACTTGTTTTGAGGACCCCATCTGAACTGGCACCTGTCTCCTTCTCCAAGCAAATTTTGCATTGCTCCAGCTATACAGACCTCCTTTCGCCTCAGGGTACTACACATGAAGTCCCCTCTTCCTGACTGCCATTATACCTGCCTACCTTTGTGTATAGCCAACTCTTGTCCATCTTTTGTACATCATCTCAAACTTTACTTCTTCAGGAGCTTCCTCCTGGACTATCCTCCCAGACTATGTCATATACACATATTATGTCATTGCATAGCAACTTCCTTTATAAAGCATACCCAAACTATCAATTTATTTATTTATTAGTCTTTAAAATATTTTATTTATTATTTTTATGTGTATGTGTGTATTGCCTGCATGTAGGTAAGTGTACCCGTGTCATGCAATGCCCACAGAGGACAGAAGAGGCTGTTGGATCCCCTGGAACTAGAGTTACAGGCAGTTATTAGCTGCCATGTGGGTGCTGGGATTCAAACCCAGGTCTTCTGCAAGAACAGCCAGCGTTCTTAACCGCTGAGCCATCTCTCCAGCCCCTTTATTGGTCTTTTTGAGACAGGGTCTCCTTGTAGCCCCAGCTGGTCTGGAACTCACTATGTAGACCAGGCTGGCCTTGAACTTACAGAGATTTACCTACCTCTGCCTCCCAAGTACTGGAAATAAAGGCATGTGCCACCACTCCCTGCCCCAAAACTGTCATTTTAAATGACTTCAATTATTTGGCCAGTGTCTTTATTTACTAATACAATGTGAGTTGCAGGAGTACAGGGACAATGTTCTTCTTCCACTCTACCTTAGAAACTTGGCACATTGCCTGGCAATCATTCGATACCTCCTAATTTTGTTGTCCTAAATAATGGACCAAGGAAGGGTAGTGATTGACCAAGTCAGTCTTTTGGGGCACAGTCTCCATTTTCCCTTCACTCTTTGAACAAATATTTATTAAGCACTTATTATATATTAGGTTTATGTCTTGGCAATTGAAAAGGAAAGACAAATAAGATAAGGACTTAGCTCTTGCGGGCTGTATTCAAACATTATTTATCTGTGAATACAAATTAAAATCATACATTTCTATGTACTTCAATCCTCAGACACCAACCTGACAACAAAGTTTGCAAACAGAAACACTTTCTAGAGACTTGCTGTTTTTGTTCAGCGTTGACTCCTCAGGTAACTCACCTACTCGTGACTTTTCATGTGGGTTATTTTCAGTCTCAGGTTCATAAATAACAGTGATTCTATGTTGTTGGCTGCTTCCCAATGAATTTATTAAGAAGCAGTATTCTCATAAACAAGTAACACTCTTGTCATGGGGAAACTTGCTTCTGGGCAGGTTTCTGGCAGGCCACTGTCATAACAGGAGAGGTATTTATTCTAGAGGTTTGTCTCACTGAGAATAGAACTTCCTAAGCATGTCATAGGTGGTAAGACCATTTTTAGATCTAAAATGGTCCATTTCACACCCCATGTTCCCATCCTTTGAAGAAAGTGGTTCCTGGGACAGCAGACAAAGGAAGAGTTGTTAACAATTGAGACTTGATATATCATTTCTTTGAAAGCAAAATATTTCATAAAAAGCTGAAAAATGTGCGCCAAGAAGCCAAATGGCAGTGGTTCTGTTGTGGCTTATTATGCATTATGAATAGTATTTGGAGAAGTCCTTGTAGGAAATTCCTTTTGACTAGTTGTGTGCAGCCCTTTTGGTAGCTTCTTTCCTAGTTGTGAAAACTCTGTATCACACACAGATCTGAGTCCTCTAGTGAGTCCTCCAGTGAATCCTCTGTTCTACCAGTCTGACACTATACCTAGATATCCTAGGAATGATCCCAGTATTAAAAAAAAAAGAACAATTACTCTGCTGTGTACACCTGTCATTTATGGCTGATTGTCATTTGAATGCCCCCATTTGCCACTCCACCTTTGAACGCAGTTTTTTTTTCAGTTCTCATTATTTGTAGCCATATTAGAAGTACAGTTACTCATATTGTTTCCCAAATTGAAGGGGGCTGGAGGTGAAGACTAGTCACATTTTTTTTTCTCCTAAGACTGAGAGTATGCAGTTAGTGAGACAAGGAAAACCCCTGGGATCCAACTGAACCACCAGCTGCTGATGGAGTTGTTGGTGTTGAGACACCAGATCATCCCTGCTGAAATACGCGGCCTGTCTTTCTAGCTTTGTGCTCTTCAAGCACCTTGATTCTTACTACTTCTGTCTTGTTTCCTTAGACTCCTACCGCACAGGTAAACCTCATAGTATTCCTTCAAAAGTTTCTTTGTAAAGAAATGCATGATCAAGGTAACCAGGGTAGTTTCTATAGATTGTAATTACCAACGGCTAAAGAATACACACACACACACACACACACGCATGCACGCATGCACACACACACAAACATGCATCCATTAAAAAAGGTAAGCTAGCATACATAGAAGGCAGTAGACTTAATTATGACACTTTCATATATATGTGCCATTATTACTTTATTCTAAAATATCCTCCTACCCTACTGCCTTCTCCATCCTCCATCCTGCCTCTGGCTATTTTCTTTCCTTCCCCCCCACCTAGTCCTTCCTTTCTTCTTCCATGTTACATGAATTCCATTACCCCCAGCACCACCACACACACAGAGACACACTCTCTTAAGAACTCTTCCTTCCCTCCAATGATCCTTTTTATTGTTTCACAGAACATACATATATATACATATATACACGTAGACATATAAACATATACCTATGTTTGTTTCACATATGAGACAATGCATACACTATCTGTCTTTCTTTGAAGTGTTCCCTAAAATGAGTTCCAAATATGTAGTGATATGTGATTTAGTTTTAGATACTACACTAAATATTTTTGGTTTAATATTTGTATGTTTACTTTTATGTGTGATTTTACCAATGATGTAGTTAAATAAGATCCTAATTCTTGGGTTCCCTGAAAAATCACAGAAAAGACAGTTTGCTTAATGTCCCAAGAAGTAGAAGTAACGGTCTGGGAGATTAAAATAGGGATGGAGACCTAGGTATGGTGGTATATGCTCTAATCCCAGCACTTGGTAGACTGAGGTAGGAGAATTGAGAGTTCAAGGCCATCTTGGGCTATATAGCAGGGCCTTGTTCCAAAGGAGCAAAGCAAAGCCAAAGGAAGAAAAGAGAGAAGGATAAAGGGAGGAGAAGAAAGAGGGAGAGGAAGGGAGGGCTGTCATACATAGGTGCATGACTAAGTTGACTGAGTTCATTGCTGGTACAACTACTGCTGGATCCATAAGACCTTCTGAAACTGCTTATGATATGCATCACAAGGCTTTCTAAGGAATGAAGAGGAAAATTTTTTTTATTTGAACAGGTAAGTGCACCATGTGTGTACAGTGCCACAGAGAAAGGTCAGAAAAGGGCACTGTGATAGGTAGAGAATGGGCGGGAGCGAGCGGCACAGATGGAGGAGGCACGAGCAGATGGATGAGGCACGGAGGCTCAGATGGAATCCTCAGTGGGACACAGATTTATTTATTTCACACGGGGCACCTTTCCCTCGGGAAGGGAAAGATGTCAGCGAAGGGAAAGATGTCAGTGAAGGGAAAGATGTCAGCCCACAGGCTGTGAGCTGGGACTTTACAT
>NW_008349068.1:1393417-1490706 GCF_000622305.1 Nannospalax galili | reverse complement strand
ATGTCCACGGGTTGTGAGCTGGGACTTTACATATGGGGGCTTTAGGGTGTGGAATCAGGGAGGGGGAAGCAGGTAGGATTAGGGTGTGGAATCAGGGAGGGGGAAGCAGGTAGGATTAGGGTGTGGAATCAGGGAGGGGGAAGCAGGTAGGATTAGGGTGTGGAATCAGGGAGGGGGAAGCAGGTAGGATTAGGGTGTGGAATCAGGGAGGGGGAAGCAGGTAGGATTAGGGTGTGGAATCAGGGAGGGGGAAGCAGGTAGGATTAGGGTGTGGAATCAGGGAGGGGGAAGCAGGTAGGATTAGGGTGTGGAATCAGGGAGGGGGAAGCAGGTAGGATTAGGGTGTGGAATCACGGAGGGGGAAGCAGGTAGGATTAGGGTGTGGAAGTGTCTTCTTTTCCTCTTAAGATAAGAGGAACTCTGCTTATCTTTGGAGGTCAGAGGAAAGGCAGGCTGCTTCTCAGCAGAGTTTGTAGGTCCCTGTTGGGGAGGGGGAGGGGGCTGCTATTGGAACCCTAACACACTGGAGTTACGAATGGTTGTTAGCCACCTTGTGGGTGCAAGAAACTGAACCTGGGTCCTCTGCAAGAGCACCCAGTGCTCTTAACCACTGAGCCATCTCTCCACCCTAAAGGGGAACAGTTTTTAATCTATGGACACCTATCCTCCACTAATGATAGCCTCACATTGTTAGATTCATGGGTCCCATGAGCATGAAGGCTAATAGTTCCAGCAGGTGGTCTGAGGTATGATACAAGCTATAACTGGGCTAAGATCACTGATCACTGCAGCAGCAGCTGGAGTAAGAGATGGACTAGGAGTAGCTGAGTAATAAAGCACAAGTGTCCAATATGTTACTGTAAGTTTGCTTTAAATAGGTGTATACTTTGGTTTATATAGAATAAAACCACACATAATTGTAAATATATAATGCGGTGTGTTATTGTACATGGATTGATCCAAATCTTCACAGAAACTAAGGAAAAGAGGGGGTAAGTGTGCTAGCAATGATGCCTATCTAGGGCACTGGGAAGGGTACCCAGGGAGACAATGCGAGCCTTCTGGATGAGAGGCAGGTTTGAGTAGAGAAGGGGAGAGAAGGAAGAGAGATCATGTGACCAAGTCGCATGCTGTGAAAGCCTTTGAAAGGCTCAAGTGCAATGGCAGCCTTTGTCCGTTCAATCATTCATCCGTGTATTGGTTTCCACCCTTTGGTTTCATATTCCCAGACCCCCGCTTCTGCCTCCTGGGTTGCCTTTCCAAGTAAGCATCCCACACTTACCCATTCCATAGCCTCTAGCTACACTCACAGTCAGCCTCTTTGTCAACTGTTTCACCTTTGTAAACACATTATAATATGGACACAAGTAGAAAAACTTAACATCTGTAGCACGGTGTCTATATTCACCTCATACGCCACAGGTATTTGTGTCCATTAGATGATCATCTCCTGTGAATGAAATCAGATGTGGAAGAGTCACATTTTCATGACCACCTATTATTACAAACATAAAAAAATCACGAGGGCGATAAACACACGACTAAAGTTTTATAAAACTGGTTTCTGCTGAGAAACATATGTACTGTTACATTTCTCTGAAGCAATGGTCCTTAAAAATTCTAACTATAAGCAAAGAGACCCTTGTGTTCCTGAGACAGAGGCACAAATGTCTTTGGAGAAGATTTCTTTACAAAGCTGCTCAACACTTACTGAGTATGTGTTTCTTTACCTTTTATTGTTCGACTCACATTCTGACATTGCCCCCTCAAACCCTTAAGTGCTTCTGCTCTTCTGCTTTTTCACTTGATACTTCCATATTCTGCACAGGGGCTCCTTTGTAGTAGACCTGAATGAAGAAAAAATAAATGCTGTTAACTGAATATCAAGAGCATCCTTAAGGAGATAAGCGTGCTGAAGTCTTTGTTTGCCTGGAGTGGAGGTATGAAGGTGGTAATAGCAGGTTTATTGAATAAAACTGCTTATTTAATTATTTCTCTATTGAGACAAGTATTTTTATATTCATTTAACATGGATAGATTCATTTTCTTTCTGTCCTTTTGCAGTTAGTAGTATAGCATCCCAATCTATCATTATAACCCTTAATCCCAGTTAAAATCAAACCTATAAATGCAAAACAAGTCATATGAATGATTCTAAAGCAAAGATACATGGATGCTTTCAGGTTTTCCTTTCAGAAGATGTTAAATTAGGTAAAATTTAGAATGATCTAGGAATTCCCTGAATGCTTCTGGTCCTTGAGCATATTGTGAAAAACATGTATCTATTAAGGCACCAGTCAGACAAATATTGAGAGGGATGGAAGACGGGTTTCAGCAGCCAGAGGCTTGAAGGAAGAGCAAAGGAGCTATAGTTTCACTGCTTTTTGGATCCTCTCCCAGAGCCATCACTCTTTTACTCCTTCTGGTATGTTATGTGGACAGGTAGAAGATGAGGATATGATTTTTGTGACTAGGTACAGTTTTAATCCCTTTCAGGTCACATCAAGTAAATAACTCACCATGAAATACTCAAGAAAGGACTGTAGACCACAGTAGGACATGGCACAAAGTTAAATATTCCAGATGTGAAATTTCAGACACTGAGACAGAAAGCCTGGGTTACTGAGTTGCTGCAGCACCAGAAACGCAGGCATCATTTAATTTAAATTTTATTCTTCGTGCTTGGTTGTCTCTTAAATTGTGATCCTGTGAGTCCTCTGGAAGCAATTGCCTAGGAGCAAACCCTGCAATGAAAGTGCCTCTGTTCAGTCCCAAAGGACTGCTGGCTTTCAGCAAAGCCCAAGATTATTGATGTGCCTGTCCACATCTCCTCTTGGACAACAGGACTCTACTCTCCATTTCGGAGTGGTCAAACACGAGTCTTTGAGAAATAAAGACATTTGTCCAAGGCTATCCTCTGGGGCTAGTCAGAATAAGAGACTAGAAGTAGGACCCAAGCCTCCTCCTTTTTATTTCAGTATTTCCATGTTAATTTTCCCTTGGACATTAGTTATATATGGAACTCACATCCACACGGAAATTTCTTAAAAGACCTATATTTAAGGGTACTTAGCAGCCTAGCTATTCAAATGTCCCCACTACAGCTACTGCAGCAGAGAATGAAAACAAGGGGAGAATTTAATGCCTATTGAAAGCTGATTCAGAGCATGTAAAGGTGAAAGTGTGTGGTCGGAGGCTTAGCTGCCTGTTGAGTTCTTTTATTCAATAACTCAAGTAGCCTGTTGTGAGCTGTGTTAGCACTATTAACACATCTGGAACTGGTGGTCATACATTGGGGACTTTTTAGAATGTGAAAGTAGCTTTGTAGGCAAACTTGTATTAGAAAGAAATACTTCTGAAGAACAAAGGCTAACTTTATAGAGTACACTCCTGTCTCACTGACTCAATTCCACTGGGCTTTTGATGGAGCGTGTGTTAAACCTATATACTTATGTGGCATAATAAAATTTGTCCTGTTCTGGAGTGTGTTTACTTTCAAAGTAGCCCTTTGGATCTCTGAGCAGATTCAAAATTCAAACAAACTAGCGTGGCAGTCAGCAATGGACGGATGGACTCTTACTCTCTACTTTTAAAGCTACTTCCCTCTCTACCCCAGGCTACCAAGACTGACCTGTAGGGACAGCATCAGTGGGATTTACTTATTATGTGGTTTCTGGTTGGGTTTGCCCCCCAGAAGTCAGTAGCAGGAGGTCAGAGAGAAAGCAGAGAGAGAAGAAGGGATTCTATGTGTCTGTTTTCCTCACCTACTCTTCTGCTTCCCCAGGTTTCTATGAGTCACTTCCAGAATAAGCATACATGATACCTGTCAGTTGGGAGACTCTGAGTTCCTGTACCGAAGTTCTGGCTACTAGCCAACAGCCTTCTTTCTAAAGTGACTCCCTTTTGGGTCTGGTAATTGTATCCAAAGGCTAACGTTAAATCGAGAGGCCTAAGGCTAAAGAAAGCAGGATCAAGATGGATCAGGAGCAATAAAATGAAAGAATAAATATGTTCTCACTGGCCTCATTGCTGGTCTGTGCATAGTGCATAGATGAGCTGCTCTGAAATGAAGGCCAAGGACACGGGGCCTTGAAATCACATTTACCCTTTATTTCCTTCAACACAGACTCTTCCTTACTCCTTTCCCAAGCACAGGTGAGAGTCAAGGGCAAGGATAGTCTCTAAACCATAATACAGTTTTCCCTGAGGAAAAACAAAAGGGACTAAGCATAGATGCTTATTCTGAAATTTACTCCCAGAAGTCTATAGAGACAAAGAATCAAAGGGATTGATGAAGCAGACACAGAGCAAGTTCTCAGGACACAAAGTATCTGTTCACATACTACTGGCCCCTAGCCAAGCACCTGGGTTCTTCCAGCTGTTGGGGTTCCCTGCCGAGGTTCAGCACCAAGCCATAGCAGCTAGCTGTGGGAGTGACTCCCATTCTGAACACAAGGTGACTGGTAAGCCAATATAGCCAAGTGTCATGCAACATTGTAATCACTTAATGTGATATGCAACATCCACTCATTCTCCACAAGACTCTGGCCTGTTTAGATGACTAAAATGTGCCATAAAAGCCCTACAAGTTAAACCATGTCCTCTGCCAGGGCTGGAGATTGATTTGCCAGAGACAACATTCTCAATACTGAATCTCGATTGTAGATTCCACCCTCTGAATACCTAAGAAGGCTGGAGTTTCTCTCAGTTGATTCCAGGTCCTGTCTGACTTTGTGAAAGATGCTTTGTCCTCCGGGATAGTCTAATCAGAATATAGTTTATGGACACTGAAGTACACCACCTTCATTTATATCGTGCCAACCTTTGGGGCGCTTGCAGCGCATTAGGATTGTTGCCTTATTAATGTTCCTTTCTAAAAGGACCATAAAGCAGGGCACACCTTCCTGGGAGATGGAGGGCTCTGACTGAACAGAACATGCCACTGATACAGAGCAATTTGCTGACCCCAGCCTGACCTCGCTTAGCTGCTGAGATCTGACAGGATCAGAACAGAAGGTGATGAGACTCTAAGCTTAATTAAAGGAATGGTTTTGTTCAGTCCATGCTCATCTTCCCCCTTCACCCAGTAACATTCACATATGCCAAGAAAATCATATTGAGGATAAGATTATGACCCAGTGATCTCATTCAGGATGTGACATTATCTCATTTCAACAGCCTGGGAAGGGCAATGCCACTTTCAACACTGGAAGAAATTTGACCAATGACAGAGCCAAACTTAACCCAGACTTTGCACTTTCCTGTTCTTTTCCAAGACAAGAAGTTCCTAGCCAGCTGTGTCAGGAAATCTAAATACTTTCCAAGTCTCTAATAAACAGCTTGCTGGCAACAGAACTCCTCATGCCTTCTCTCCACAAGTTAGTGTCATCCATATGTGTCTTAGAAGTAAGACATAGATATCCAAAAAGTGAGAAAATTGCATGAAGTCTTCTTATTCCAATATCTGCTTTTTCCCATGAAGAAAGGATGTCTGCCTTCTGCACAAAAAGGTAGAGATTTCAACCTCTTCTACCTATTGCTCACTATTAAAAGGGTTTGGCTACTGAACAGCCTTTAAAGCACATTCCTCTTAGCTTTCTGTTCCAGTATGCTTTTGGTCACTTACATTCATCTGCTCATGGCTGGCTGCCTGGATTAATTTTCTGGACTGAATACATTTCCTTGCATTACCAACATATGTGACAAATAACTAATCTGACTCATCAAAATGCATTAGAATGCAGTGTTCCAGCTACTGAAGGACGTTTGAAATTCAGCAGGTTGTCCTCTTACTCTTACTGCCAGAGACAGTAAAAAATCATGAAGAGGTGGAGATGATGCTTGAACCCATCGTGTGCTTTGAATTCGCATTAGCATTGTTCTTGTTGCTCCTCCTGCCATCTAAGAAAACTTGGACCGACCTCTGTTTGTTTTGTACGTCTTAAAATATTTTTCAAATTAAAATCTGAAATGTAACTGGAATAATTTCTGAGAAGCCTAGCATTGGCCAGACTATATAAATCATCTAAAACAGCATCAAGTGGATATGCTAAAGATACCTAACACTGTTTAAAATACCCTAAATATATCATTCCTTTTCTAGGACAATTTCCATATTATACATACAAAATGGGCCTTCTAAATCAGGAGGAGGTAGTTGGGCTGTATGAGTAATAAGTCTAAGTGAGATGTAAAAGAATATGTTTCAAAGAATGTTTAAGTGTTTAATTGGGTGCAATGGGTATCTATCGCCCCATATATTCAGAGTCACTAGAAAGCTGATTTATACAGTGTCTATGAAAGAAAAATGGAGTGACTTTACAACTATGTTTTAAATTCCATATTAGAAATAACATGAGCACAAGAGCTGTCATGGGGTCAGACTGCCAAGAATATTAATAAACACAACTGCTATATATCAATAAATGCACTGAAACTTTAAAAATGTCAATATACTAATAAATGACTTGTAATTACTCCCAAATAGTTTTTTTCATGGTTTAGTCTTATTCCTTCTTGGGGGGGCACATGAATCTATGTTTTTATCATTACATACTTTGTGGTCTTTTGGGAAAGGAACAGCCTGATTAAGACACTACTGAGAATTTGAGAGCTGCAAAGGCAAATTTTTTCCCACTGACTTTCTTCCTAAACTTGGATGACCTGCTGCTTTTTCTCTTTTTTAATATCTAAAAAGGAAAGATTGCACACGGTTCACCTCTGAAGGTGATGGTGAAGAGAGAAATATAGCTTATAAAAATATTGCAGAGCCCTTTTCCGATAGCACATGTGAAACTGACACAAGCAGGCATTTGGCTGGCTGCACAGGGAGGCTGCAGATGTTCATTACCACATCATAAAAGTGTGTGTTGATGCCTCTCAAACATTCCTGGGGAGAAGTGTTCTCGTGATGCAAGTGGGCACGCCAGGCCAGCAGCATTTGGTCAGCTCAGCAAAAACAATAGGGAATGCTGGAGAGCAAACAGCTCAGTGTATCAGTGCCCATGGAGGTCTGGGGTCTGGCTGCCTGTGTTCAAATCCTCCTTCTTCAAGCTCTGTGCCATTTATTCAGCTTTGGGGCCATTTATTAGACCTTTCTACTTCTCAGTTTCCATATTTTAAATGATGATTATAAAGAATCAATTTGAGAATGCCTATAAAATACTCCTCAGCATGCTAAGCAAATAGTGAACTACTCGTGCTTGTTATTATCATTATGAAATATAAGCAGAAGTTCAGGGTGTCCAGGCAAAAGGGAGGAAATGAAGGGAAAAAGTAATTCCTCATTTCCGGGACACACAATGCAACTGAAACAAAAGCATATATTCAATGTGTGGAAACCGTTATAGAATTTCTGAGGGCAGAAAATCAGTGCTTTGTGAAAATTCTGAAGTTGTCTTGTTCAGGAACTTAAAAGGAGGAAAGCGTTGGCCACAATGTGGGTAGACCTAAATTGGATTTGGATTAGCCAGGACTAATGGCAAGTTAGGTCAACATCTCTATTGCACAGGGTCAGGTTTTAAAGCTTTTTCAAAGGGAACAGCCCTTTCAGAGAAAATTCATTTAACACCATGCCAATTTGTGTGCCTTCTGTGAGCAAACTACATTTAATAATACTCTGTTAGCATCGTAACTTTTCCCCCATAATTAAAGCTATATGTTTTAGAAGAAGAGGGACGCTTGTACATTGGAAATAGCTTTCATTCCATTTGTAGACTCCTTGAGTATCAAGTCACATCTTAACTTCAATGTAAGTCTAATTTGGCTTGGGACAATTTGCGTTGGAACTTAACAAATTTTAATGCAATTGAATCAAGTTGGATCTGATAGTTTAAAGAGTTTTGTTGTTGTGTTGAGGGTTCCTTAGCACAGGCAAGGAGAATAGGCTGGGAAGATGGCCGTGATCTTTTCAGTCTCTTCTTGTCATCTCTATGCTGGATATGGGATCTCTTGAGCAAAAGAAGTCATTGGGCAGATTTTAAAGGACTTTCTGTCTAGCCTGTGTAAGTGTGGCTTTGCCCATGTCCTTGAGAAGATTATGCCAAAGCAGCAAATGGCTGTATAAAGTAATGTGTCCGGTAGAAGTGAAGGGACCTTAAGCCCTGCTTGAAAGAGATAAACATATTCCATCAGTCAGAGCATTCACGTTGAGAGAGTAATTTTGACCTGAAGAGAAAGAATAGATCTGAAAGGTACAGCAAGAATGCTCAGCATTCTTGAATTGAAGGAGAGCAAGATAAAAAGACCAACTTGGGGCCAAGGATATATGAATATGACATAATGAATAGCTATTTAGTCTCTGCCCCTGGTTCCTGACATACGGTTCCTAAAACCCTTGAAACGTCTTAAGTGATGTATCATTTTGTGTGCTGCTGAAATGACTGGTCACTGGGACTCCTAGAGAGCCTCAGGATAGGGACTGGTTGCCAGGGGAACCAATCAAATCATTAGAGGGTTGAAACTTTCAGTCCTTCTCGGGGGAGAGAGGCACTAAAGGTCAGTTGATTGCCAATGATCAATCATGTAATCAAGCATGCCTACATAAAGGAACCTCCAGAAAAATTCACAAAGGACTAGTTTCAGATAGCTTCTGGATTGCTAAACATGTCAAAGTTTGGAGGGGACATGGAAGGTACTTGTTCCTGCCTCATACCTGTGCACCTATCCCTTACAACTGTCGTTTATTATATCTTTTATGAATATGCTATACCAGTAATCATAAATTAATGTTTCTTTAATTCCTGTGAGTCATCTTAGAAAATTAATCAAGCCCATGGCAGAGGCCATGGGATCTCTAATTTATAGCTGGTTGACCAGAAGTGCAGTTTCCAATTGACAACTTGTGACCGGTTTACAATATGGGAGCAATCCTGAGGGATTGAGCCCAACCTTGAAATCTGATAGTCTCACCAGATAATGTCAGAATAAAATTCGATTGTAGGGCACTGAGTTGGCATTCACTATAGAATTGCCTGGTGTGTGTGGGAAAGTAACACTCTTTTCCTATATGTGTAATTTGGTGAGCAGGGGTGAAGTATTCAGAATTGTATGTGTTTCAAAGAGAATGAAAACAAAGAAACAGAGGAAGGACACAATCAGGATGGAGGACAAGCCTGGCAATGATAGCATTAGTAGTTAATACTAACTGAGGACTTACATGTGCTATGTTCAGTCCTCACAAGGGTCCACACTTAGTTCCATAAAGGACCTGTTAGTTTTGCAGACCATATGGTCTCTATCACAGCTATCTGGCTCTGCCTCTGTAGCATAAAACAGCCATAGACAATAAGCTGGATCTGGCATATAGTGGGCCAGATGTAGC
The DNA here is from genome assembly GCF_000622305.1 of Nannospalax galili. Classification (NCBI taxonomy): domain Eukaryota; kingdom Metazoa; phylum Chordata; class Mammalia; order Rodentia; family Spalacidae; genus Nannospalax; species Nannospalax galili. The sequence continues at coordinate 1,481,384 of NW_008349068.1, read as the reverse complement.
CCAAGGGCCACAATTTGGCCCAATGAGTGCTCTGAGAGATGCGTGGTATGATTCTCCACATCACAGACATGCAGAATGAGGCTCAGCTGTGTGAAGGGAGAGTGGTTTGGTTCCTGTTGGCAGGAAGACCCATAAAGGGCAAGTGTGTGCTACATACAGAAAGGAGATTTGTGAAATGCCCAACATCAAGGGCAGCATGACACTGCACAGGTAGCCAGGAGGCACCTGACACCTTCAGATAGCCTCACACAATGACTAGAGAATTCTTCATGGCCAAAAGCAAAATGGCTATTAGCAGACTTTATGAGTTCTATAGTTTAGGAGCACATCAGAGCTGAAGACATTAGGAGGAAAGTGCATTGTCTGGTGGATCCTTTGGCATCTGGAGGCGTATCTTCTTGATGTTTTGCTCTCTGAGAAAACATGGGGGACTGGTCTTCAACAATTGGGCACAAGTGGGCACAATTTAGCAACAGGCAGCCCTGCCTTTAAGCCTCTGTTCTGCCTACTAACAAGTATACCATCACGGGCATTGGACAGATGGGTCCCTGGCTCTCAAGAGCCTGAAATCTAGAATAGAAGGTCCATAACACATTTCACATTAGCACAGATCTTTCTGAAGTGCCTCTGCTATTGCATCTTCAAGACGAACATATTAGATCATATATTTGCTGTTGAAGCTGGTGTTTGGCACTCCTTGTAGGTTAAGGTCCTTTGTTGATGCCTCGCTTTGGGTATTTACAATCTGACGTTGATAAGTATCAGAGTGAGAGAAATAGGATCAGGATCTTAATTGTCAAAGAACTGAAACCTTCACCACCAAAAAAGAAAGGAGAGTCATGACACTGTGCGTTCTGCTTCTGTCTCCATGGAAACTCCCAAATCACAATGATTTCACCATTATTGGCCAATTTTTGTAGACAGAGTCTGCCATTGGGACAGGTGCCTCCTTATATTTATTAGCCTTCATCCTACTTACCTCAGAATAAAACGGGAAATAACTTGCAAGTCAAGACAGCCTTTAAAGCTTGGTAACTTTTCTGAGAACACTGCCCTGTTTTAGAGAGAGGCAGACACTTCTGATTGGCATTACTCTGGTGTGCTAAGGCACCAAAGATCAGGACTTTGCTTGGGGATGAGAAGGGGTCCCTTCTGGTGCTTAATGAGGGTTCTTAATTGAGCTTTTCTGACCTGAGTCTTCTAGGATCGCAACATCCCTGAAGGGTGGTTAGCATGTATTCATCTTTGAGCTCATATTGTATGTTGTATAAATCCTGTGTCCAGTGTAAGAATCCATTAGCCATACCTGGTTGCTTGAACTTAAAAGATTTCACTTATTCATGGTATTAGCCCCCTTGATTGACTGCTATTGTATGGCTATCATATTGGAAACACAGGCACAGAACTCATCCACACTGAGGGCATTCTCTGGGATGGCACTGTCTCTATGGACTGGCAGCTGTAGGCAGTCTAGGCAGGCATTGTAAAACGTGTCCTTCTGGGAGTCTGTCTGCAGGGACTGGGAGTCATATTTCAGTATGGCGAATATGAAAAACCATTCATTCCTGTCTTCATTGCACTTTACCTGGCTTTAAAATTTACACAGGAACAAGGTAAAACCTGCATGAAAATGGAGGCTTTACGAATATATAACCACACATCAATGTGACTGTCTCAAATGATGGAACTAAGAGTGGTCATTTTGTTTCAAGCTATTTATAGGAAACTAAACAGACACAGGCTTTGTCTGCTCTTCCAACAACATAGGACTCAGGAGACACTGCCTGAGTCCCTGGAACTAGCCATTCCTGAAGCTCAATCCAGTCCAGCTCCATTTCCTCATTATATGTGCAATTTAGGCTGATTTGAGTTGGAGTTTTATTGCTTACTACCAAACAAATGGTAATTTTTACTACTTTTATGACTTTCTATGCCTTCTACAATGTACATTCATTATTCCTAAAAGTAGAAAAAATAATAACATTAAAAAATTACATATGGCGGACAGTGTTGACTGTATTTTATACATCAACCATGTACTGGTGGTATTCAAGAGCTCTTACAAAGCAGTCTATCTGAATGAGCTAGAACTGATTTGCAAATATCCACAAGGAACACAGTATAACATGCCAAAATCACTTTGTTTATTAAAAGGAAATTTGAGAAAACCGTTATTGCTGAACTGTTTGGAGTTTTGGCAGAAACACTTCCCAAAATATGATTAGAAAGTCTTGGTAACGCCTATGGTTGGACTTGGTTATAAAATACAGAATAACATCTCACTTGACCAACAAAACCCAAATTAGCATAATTTATCATTAGAGAGCCTTCTCATTTGCTAATCTGGCTCTGTCCAAGGATACTAAATCACAATTTTCCATTTTAACAAATGAGCCTATTTGCAAGTCTTCTAACACTCATAGGTTTGGCTGATGAAAGGAATCTACATGACTTGGCTCTAGACACCAGCTAGGGAGCTTGCCCTGGGATGGTATTTTGGTTGGCGATGTTTCTGAGAAGATTTTGAATCACCCCATTCAGCAGATCCTTCTTCATTCTTAATTGACAGGCTGGCAAGAGAGTCACATGGGTACTTGTAGCTCTTTACCTTTCTTGAAACTCTGCTCTGCTAAACATCAATGTGGATGTCCGCCTGTCTATAATTGGCGACATAACTGGTGAAAAACAAAAAGAAAATTGCCCATTGCTGAGGGCTTCTTCTGTGTTTTCTGGGCTCTTTTGTGAGTGTTTTGGCAGTGGCTCTGACTGGGACTTTAAACACATTAATCCTTCCCTTGAAGTCACACATTCCACAGTTTGCTTGGAGGTGGCTGTGGTCTCAGGATAATGGTGCTGGAATGAGTTGCCCTGGCCCCCCTAGAGATTTGTCACTGCCTTGCTATAGCAACCACCATCATGGCATTGTGCTCCCCCTCCACAGGGAAGGCTGACCCTCCAGCAGGGTCATCTAAGGGCAGAATCATCTGCAGCTGTGCCGAAGGAAGTGCTGACAGGAAGGGACTGGATGCTCCCTATACCTGCTCCCCATGAAGCTTTCTTCCTACTATTGTTAATCTTTGGACTTTCCCTTTGCAGCTCCCAAAAGCACAACTTGTCTTCTTTCTCCTCCAAACTGGCTCCCTTTCCTCAACAGTTTGTGTCCCAGGTTCCCAGCATGGCTTGCCAGACCTACTATGTCTGTGGCTTTTGTTAACTTGGTATCTCTCCCAGCTGTTGTGTTCTCCAAATGACACCACTGTGGTTAGAGTGTACATCTGTCAGAGGGTCTGGATGCTGGCTATCTCATTTGACCCTCAGGCCCTCTGAAGCTTAGACAAGGTAGGATTGTCACCAATGTTTTAAAAAGAAGAAGGTATTGCATTGCTTTTTTACTTAAAAGTCTCATAAAACCTTCTCATTCTTTTTCACTTGATTTTTTTGATTCCAAGATTTGCCATGAATGGATGTCACAGAGGAAAGAAATGGTTGCAGTGCTCCAAAGTCATAGAAAGAAAGAATGACAGTAACAGAGTTTATCAGTGTGCCCATCATCAAATATGATTTTATGAATTACCTGGTGTTGGGCACTCTTATTCAGTTCCTTCAAAGAAGATAAAAATGTGTTCTTATTCTATTTTCCACTGGGAAATAGAATATAGTCTGAATTTTATAATAATACATATAATAATAGAAATACCTATTGTGATATTTCATTGTATGCTAGGCGCTATGCTGAATACTTAAGATAGATTATATCATCTAAACTTTATAGTCAGTACTATAAAGCATTTATCAACAAAAATAAAGACTAAAGTGACTATGTTAGAGAACATAGGAGAGATGACTTAGCATCCAATTAAAAGCATGGAATTTAGAAGTCAGCTCCAAGTTCCAGCCCAGTTCTTCCAGTTGCTGGCTGTGTTAACTTGGGCACATGATTTAACCTCCCTGTGTGGCAATTTTCTCATCTGTAAAATGGAATAACTGTGAGAACAGATGAGTTAACATGTTTATTCTCAAACTTCCAGCCTGACTCTAGCAAAAATAGTCTATGAGTATTGCAGTAACTGCTGTGATCATAACTTATTTCTACCACATAAATTGTGCTATCATTATGCTGTGTGGCACATAGCAAATAAGTTAAACTCTTTATACCTTCATTTCTTAGTTTTTCTGTTTGTGAAATAACACTGCTACCCTCTTAGGTCTATTATGAGTATGAAAGAGATCATCCTGAGTTATTAGTTTCTGGCACACTGTACATGCTCAATAAATGTTAGCTAATATTTATTGCATTCTGTTCTAAATTAAAATTTGGGGATGCTTAAGCAACTACACACACACACACACACGGACACGCACACACACACACACACACGCACACACACGGACACGCACACACATACACACACACACACACGCGCACACACGGACACGCACACACATACACACACACACACACACGGACACGCACACACATACACACACACACACACACACGCACACACACACATACACACACGCACACACACGGACACGCACACACACACACACACACACACACGCGCACACACACACATACACACACGCACACACACGGACACGCACACACACACACACACACACACACGCGCACACACACACATACACACACGCACACACACGGACACGCACACACACACACACACACACACACGCGCACACACACACATACACACACGCACACACACGGACACGCACACACACACACACACACACACACGCGCACACACACACATACACACACGCACACACACGGACACGCACACACACACACACACACACACACGCGCACACACACACATACACACACGCACACACACGGACACGCACACACACACACACACACACACACGCGCACACACACACATACACACACGCACACACACGGACACGCACACACACACACACACACACACACGCGCACACACACACATACACACACGCACACACACGGACACGCACACACATACACACACACACACATACACACACGCACACACACGGACATGCACACACATACACACACACACACATACACACACACACGCACACACACGGACACGCACACACATACACACACACACATACACACACACACGCACACACATACACACACACATACACACACACACGCACACACATACACACACACATACACACACACACGCACACACATACACACACACATACACACACACACGCACACACATACACACACACATACACACACACACGCACACACATACACACACACATACACACACACACGCACACACATACACACACACATACACACACACACGCACACACATACAAAACTCTCTTCTATAAGGGTAACTCTGAGTACTAGCCTAACTGAAGTTTCTTGGTCTATTTGACTTTAGAATTAGTTGTACCCAAATAATTCTTAGACAAGATAAATGAAACCATTTATAAAAATTACTTATGGGTGAAAAGAGATGAAAGTACCTTAGAATATGGTCACCCATCAACGAAGTTAGCCTGACTGTTGACTTACAGATTCTCTAGTCAAGTTTTTTATCCTTGGTTAAAAACATTTTCTTGTAAGGGAAGCAGTATTCAAAGGTATTGCTGCCTCGGTGAAATGTCCATGTCTCAAAGGCCAGAGATTTGGGCCGAAGGGACTGGGAACAAGGAGAGTATCAGAGGATTTGAGTGCTTGAATACCTAATGAAAGCAAAGACCTCCCCCACTGAAACTCCTAGGAAGCCCACCAGGCGGGAATGACAGGTGTCCAGAGTGGAGGGAACTCTGCCCACATAGAACTTAAAGCTAGGTTGGTGGGTCAGCGTGTGCTACTAAAAAAGGGCTGTGGATGAGGCAGCCCGGCTCAGAGCCCGAGGAGCAGGTGTCTGGCACCTCAGATCTGCAGCCGTTATCTACCTCAGCTGACATTTCGAAGGCATAAGGGTAGTACGTGCCTCTGCCAAGGACTGTGGAATGAGATTTAGACAGCCTGGGCTCACCTACCTGCTCCATGTGGAAGCTGCTTCTCCCACCCACACAATTAAGGAAAAGGACATAGAAAATCAAAGAGAGGGGTTGCTATTCCATTGTGGTTGGTTTGGGCCATAAGTTTGCTTTATAGTAGAATTCTAGGTTGCCTCTTTCCTAAGGGGTAAAAATAAAATAAAAACAACCTCAGCACAAATCTTACTCTCTTTCTGTGATGTGTCACAGAATTAGGAATCTCCACTGGTCACCACCTGCAAAGTCACCAGTTGACCACTGCTGGGTCAGAAATCCAATACGTGACGGCATCCACAAAAGAGATTAGTGTGTCATCCTTTTTGAGAAGTCAAAAGGAGGGATCAAAGTCTGGGGCACAGGCTTGCTCCTCTTTGTTTAAAGGCATGTCAAAGCATGCTTCCAAAGTGCTCCACTTCACGCTTGGTAGAGTATGCTCTGAGTTGACTCTAGAATGGATTGGTACTAGCAGGCCTTTCAAGACTCTTGCATGGAATTTCATTACTGAGATTCTTCAGGTCATTTCCTGGGGGAAGTCATTGCTTACTGACTGCAGGCCATTCACACTCTGCAGACCTGAAGCTATGAGCCACCTTTCCATCCAGGGCTATGAGTGGCGCTTTCCCAGGGCTTCTATGTTGGCAAATCCATTGGAAGAGAAGGGATGCTATTTTTCTTAAAATAGAATTTGTCCCCCTGGTGATAAAAGTGCGGCCGCCTGGAAAGGTCCCATGACTGGAACAAAATTCCTATTAACAAAGACTCTGTGGGACATGATAGAAAGAACTGATGGGTTCCCTAAACAAGCCCAGATTGAAACGGGTCTTCGGTTCCTTTCACTCTGCTAGCAAATTCTGTGTGTCTGTTTACTGCTCTGAAGAAAGTACAGAGCAAACACACTAGCAGAAACACTTTCTTAGATCATCGAATTGCAGTGCAACAAAACAGAGAAGTACCTGGCAAACTCTCTTACAGTTCAAGCTTAACCTTGCCCTGAAGTTGCCTTTTCTCAAAGTTTTGTGCAAGTAACTCCATGGTGCCACATGCTTCCTAACTAATGGGGTCCTGGCTATGATTTTTGGTGTTCACCTGCCAGACACATAATTTGTTTAACATCAGTTTTTATTGATAGGGTGAGATCTGGAGTTTTTGTGTTAGCGGGAACTTTAATAAGGTATGCTCTAAGAGCCTGAGCAAGCTGAATGAGGCTCTTGTCCCAGAGGTGCAGAGTGAGCCCAGCTCCTGCAGTCAGCTTCTGGTAGGTCTGTGTCTGTTTAGTGGTTGCACTTGGGAAATCACTTTGATTTTCCAGTCTTGATAGAGAAAAACTAAGAGAAGAAAAGAAACTTCAAATACATCTTAAACTAAAGCATGTTTTAAATACTCCAAAAAGTAAACTTTTGGTCACTTGTAAAAATATTTACATATGGGGCTGGAGAGATGGCTCAGCTGTTAAGAACACTTGCTGTTCTTCCAGAGGACCTGGGTTTGATTCCCAGCACCCACATGGCTGCTAACAACCATCTGCAACTCCAGTTCTAGGGGATCTGACACCTTCTTCTGCTTCTGTTGGCTTCGCATGGCACGGGTGCACTTACACACATGCAGGCAAAACACTCATACACTTAAAATTATAATAATAAATAAAATAAATTCAGGTGTTCCATTTCATTGTACACATGAACTCGTAGTGGCTGTGACTGCAAGCACAAGACCCAGTGTGAGATCAAACCAGAGAGAGTTCCAACATGGATGAGAGAGGGACCCAGGAAGTCTAGCTCCTACATAAGGAGCTATTGGCAACTGATGGTTGCTGGAGGAAGGAGAGTCCATTTTCTTCAGTGATATTGCCTTGAGAGGCTACTGATGCTCCAGTAGATGGTCCTGCATCCATGTATATCCTGGTAGCACAAAGTAGGCTCAGTGTTTGTTTTGCCTTTAAAGAGCACATGAAGTTGGGAGGGAAAAGTGGTATGTTTGCCAGATGGGAATCCACACCTTGAAATTACAGTCCTGTAAAATTCCATTATCGGGATCATATATATATAAAACACTTGCCATCTTTGGGTGTGAGGTCTTGGCAGTCTGACCAAGGTACAGAATACTCTAAAACAGAATTTCATCTTGTAGATCTCTGAGGTTTTTTTTGTTGTTGTTTTTTTGTTTTTTTTTTTCTGAATCGCTAAAGAGTTGAAATCCAGGATCTTATAGCTTTTGAAATGGGATGAATCCTATGATTATGCCATCTCTGGTGTAACACCCCCACACTGGGGCTCTTGTCAAGCATTCATAGATTTGCAGAGGTGCTGGTGAAAACGGCATTTGGAGGCTAAATACAAGGGTTCTAAACGGCCTCTTGTCAGTACCAAATGAGTTTGTCGTTCCTCAGAGATGGGCAGGGAATCATGGACTTGTATTCTATATAGAATATGTCTTCCCTCTAAAAGCAGAACTGTCAAATTAGGAATGCTTCCCTGGGCTGTTTTTATTTCTCTTTCTGAACTATCTTAAAGTATAATTTGAATCAAAGACCCCTCTAAATCTAAGTTTCTTAAAAGATTTAGTTTGTACTTTGGGGAGTTTGTTTTAAGCTGCATTCTTTCATCTGCAAATAGGTTAAAGCAAACTACTGTCTTCCAAAGCAGAACACCAGTTCATTCATTCACTTGTTCATTCGTTAAGTCATTTACATAAAATACTTAACACTTATTGCCATGCTAGGCTCCAACAGAATTCCTGAGTGGTATGGAAGGAGGAGTGGAGGGGGGAACCATGAACTACACCAAGCATGACATTTATGAAAATGTAACACTTAGGAGATAGCCACTTTGAATCAAGACAGCCATTGTAATTGACACAAGGGACCTGGCCTCTATGTCACAAGCTCCCCAGACATCAGAAGATGGAAGATGCTGTGACTTCCAGCCACAGTCAGGAAGCTGTGGTATTACTGAGGAGTAACCTTTGCCATTCTAGGGAGAAAGGCAGAAGGGAGAGAGACACTCATCAAATGTCATCTTCACGTGGAGGCTCAGTGCTGGAGGAACTCATGGCACTGAACACACAGGAGCTGTTATTCAGGGATAGAAAGGAATAAAAAAAAAACAGCAGAAAAGTTGTCTGTCTCTAATACATGGGAAGCTTTAAGAGAGTCAGTCACATTAGTCACATGAGTCAGAGACTTGGGTTATTGTCTGTAGGGGAATAAATTCCTCTTGGTCCTTGTTCCTACCTGATGTGTACCTATAGAGTATTAGAATTAATATCTACATCTTCAGAAATCATTGAGGGGAAAGAAAGGGGGAAGAAGAGGAGGAGGAGAGGATTATTGGCTACTGTGGGCAGGAGAGTTTTCTTTAGGGGTGTGGCTTCTGGTAGGTTGACCAGGCTCCACAGGATGGTCCCCTCCACACCCATACACATTGGGCAGCACTTATTAGACTCAATGGGCTATAAAAATAGAAAAGAGAGGACATGAAATTGATAGGGGAACATGAGGGTATCTGGGAAGACTGGATCGGGCAGTGGAAGGTGAATATGATGGAAATACGTTGTGTGCATGCATGGAATTCTCAAAGAATAAACAGAAATATATGTATCAAAGGAGGGATCTTCAGAGCTATTACGTGGTAGCAAAGCAGTCTCCACATAGGAGATTCAGGAAGTACAGAGGAAAACAGGAGTTTACGGGCGAGAAGAAATAGGACTGCTAACATAGGGACATGTACCGAACTAGAAAGTAATCTTACTCCCCCCATCCATGTTCCAGCAATCTCCCTGGCTCTCTCAGGAATGCTTGAGTCACACACAGTGATTGAGGACGGGTAATGCCCAACTGACTCATTCCCAGGCTCTGGTACCGGGTGGGAGTGAGCAGATGAGGCCTGCAGCAGCCTCCCCTGGCTGCCATGTGGTGGGGCTGGCTCCTGAAGAACCCTTTGTTCTCCCTCTCAGTAGCTACTACAGTTGCTCTGTGTTTTATTTTCAATTAAATTTCTACTAATCCTAAACTACAGAAAAACATAGCTGCTAGCACTCCCCAACCCCTTCCGAAAACAACATGGTCTGTAGAGAAACCTTTCATTGTACAAGCCCCGCCTTGTACACGCCATAAAAGACGCATATGCCACCGGTTTGCCGACAAGTGCTTTCAAAAAGGTGCTTAATGGGCCCCTGAACCCCGGGCTTCCAAGGCAGCCAGTGAATAGTGCCTCTTGTTAGGGTGGTTGCTATAGCAAGCCCTTGTTTTTAATTCAATTGCACAGTAAATAATACTTTATACACGGTGGGAAACAAATGGTCACTATAAATTGCCTACCCTTAGTTTGGTCAAAAAGAAGCATTTGTGCTTTGAGGAAAGGAGCAGAGCACCTGCCTCCTCAGCTTATTTAGATTTCTACTATTTCCCCACCTGGTGAGGTACTGAGACCTAGTGAGTTCTAAATACTTGTATCACCATAAAAGTCAGATTAACATTTTTAAAAACATTTTAAACAAACACATCCCAATTTGTTTGTGCTGAAGTCTAAATGGAGAGTCAAATTTCTACTCACCCACAGACTCCCTAAGCTCTACATTCCATGAGTTTGAAGAGATGGAGAGCTAGAGAGAGAAAACTGTAGCACTAAGACACAGAAAATGTGGTTTACTAAGTGTCTACATCACATGACAAATAGTTGACAGCTTTGGGAATATCTGATTGTTCTGGAAACGTGGAAAAATGGGAGTAGGCTGAAAGAAATCAGAGGGGACTAGAAAAGGGGAGCACCTCCTGGCAATACACAGTTCAGGAGGGTGGTCAGGAATTATACACTGCTAGGGAATAAAAACTAAAAGGAGCATAGAGGTTAATAAAATGGGGACATATCCCTCTCTCCAGACACAGTGAGGCGAAAATTACTTATCACCTGCTGGATAACAGCAGTGATGTGAGAACAGGCCAGTGACCGAGTGTGGTGGGGAATATTCTGTACCGGATAAGCAATCTAAAACAAGCACTGCAACAGGCTTCCTGGCAGAGCAGCATCTTGAGGCTGCCTTCTCCTCATTAGAGGACAACAGCTGTTTCTTGCTATAATTAGCTCACAGTTCAATAGTTAGCTCCAGTCTCTTACACCTGTACAGCATGCAACATGGAGATTACAGAAGCACATGTTTTTTCCTTAAATCACCTCCACTTACACACATTGTTAAGCATCTAATAGAAAACAACCATCCTTCCCTAGTTCCTTCCCTCCTTGGATCACTTTTTAAAAGCAAGTTGGGAAAGTCTTTGTTTTTTATGGGTCCCAGTTCCATTTCCAATCTCACCTCCACGGAGCCCCCTGAATTAAAGTGGGTCTCCAGTGTTGTCAACCAACCCACCATGCGTCAGGCCATAAAATCTTATTCTCAGCCACCTGCAGGATGATGGAGGGAAGAGGAAACTGGACTGAGAAAGGAGTGGGGGTGGGGGAAGCTCCAGCTGGCTGCTGAAGATGGCTTCACCAGGATTCTTTGCAGGGTGGAAGGGTGCAGAATCTTGGGTCATTTCCTGCCGGGCCTGAGCTGCATGTGGGGAGGACCTCCATAATCACGCTGTCTCACAGTTCCATTAGTGTCAGAACTCATTAGGAGACCGATCCACTCGGCAGCAGTGGGCACACAAAAGAAAGAACCAGCCAAAGTCTGCAGACTGCTTGGTAGTTGTTAGACCTGAGTGGGGTGGGGGTGGGAGCAGGCGGGAAAGAGGGATTGTAAAATTCCAGGCTGGGTAATTAGAGTCAGCAGGGAGGCAGGGAGGCAATAGCAGGCCTCTCATTTCTCTCCTGGCTGTTTGAAAGGATTGGCAGGAGAGGCTTTCTTCCAGGGGTAAGGCCATGGGCCTATATCATCGTTCATAAAGGAAAATGATCATCCATTTGCACCTCTTTCCTGTGTGAAGCTGGGGAGACAGACTGTGGGTACTCCTGTTACTGGGCTCTGGTTAGGGGAAGGGGAAGTGGATGACGGGATGACATGAAGTAGTTGCCTTGGGTGTGGTTGGCTAACGCAACCTAACAGAGAAGCTGACCTCTGTTATGTTGATCTGAGCATGTTCATGTCCTCTATGCACTGGGCAAGGAAATAGAGGAAGGCTGTGGAGTTGTGACAAATATGGCAGAATTATTATCTAGACCATCTTTGGCACTGTAGTGATCTAGGCAAAATAGACATAAAACAACTCTCTCTGCCTGTTGAGTTTGCCTTTTATGGCAGTTCTGAAAAATATGAAAACATCCATCCAAAAGGGAATGTAGTCATTTTGCAATTGAGGAATAATTTCTATGCAATGAAATTCACCTATCTGAAGTATATAATCAATGAGTTTTGACAACTCTGTGTCTTTGTGTAGCTTATCGCTAAAATCATACCTGGTACACATCTCCTTGCCCCAAAGGTTCCTTTCTTTGCTTCTACACCAGGCCTCAGCTCCAGGCAACCATTGACTTGTTTCAGTCATGATTTTGCTACTTCTAGAATTTTATGTAAATGGATCATATAGTGTGGAGCCTTTGAGTCTGACCTCTTTCAGTTAGGATAAGTCTTCTAAGATTCTTTTATTGTATTTTTCAGTGATCTGTTCCTATTGCCTGTTGAGTAGTATTTCCTTGCATGAACAGACCACAATTTTCTTATCCACTCAGCAGTTGAGGGCACTTGAAACCTCCTTCGAATTTGAGGTTACTATGAATAAAGTTACTATGAGAATATAGGTACAAGTCTTTGGATGGATGTTCGCCCATTTCTCACCATGGTCTTCTCTTCTGGTAGAAAATACATAGAATTATAGATGCAGGTGCTCACCCAGGCAGGAATTAGCTCTGGAACGAGCTGAGTACAGGCACAAGTATGATTCTGTGTGTTCTACAGTGTGACAGTGAAGAAAATGAAGAGCTGTGGAAGAAAGAGGGTTGAAGCTGCCATCTCTGACATGGATGTGCATATAAACTGCAAAACCATAACACTGCATTAAACACCAAACCAAAACAACATTTATTTTGATAGCATATTACCTAAAAAGTCAAGAGTCTATAAAACCATATGCAAAAGACCAACTGGAGGTACAAAATGTGCAGAGAAATAAACCTGTGATGGTTTGAATGAGAATGTCCCCCACAGGCTCCAAGTATTTGAACATTTTGTTCCCAGTTGGTGGTGCTATTTTGGGAGGTCTTAGAAGGTGTGGCTATCCTGGAGAAAGCATATAGCTGGGGGCAGATCTCTAGTGGCTTTCTTGCTTCCTGTGCCTGCTTGAAGATGCAAGAGCTTAGCTTCCGCTCCTCCTCCAGCCACCTCTGCCACCATGCCTCCCTGCCATCATGGACTCTTGCCCCTTGGAACTGTAAGCTCAAATAAACTCTTCCTTTTATAAGTTCCTTTGGTCATGGTGTTTCTAGCACAGCAACAGAAAAGTGACTAATACACAACTTAAAACATTTGCTTGAGCTTTGTTACAGCAGGATTTCTGTTTAGGGAACAGACTACAATACATGGGTTTGAAAGCACTGAGGTGAAGGCCAATAGGAATGTCAAAGTCAGTACACAATGGTTGATGATGGCATGGGGGGGGGGTTGCCATTCATGGAATAAACTGACTCAGCCTCTATGTCAAAACATAATGGTGAACTGGGGTAATAGCTCAGTCAGTAAAATGCTTACAAGGCAGCATTATCTAGACCAACTATCTTTGGCACTGTGGTATGTCATTCTGATTTTCTTCAAGTTCAATGGCAGTGATCTAGGCAAAATAGTCATAAAACAGCTCTCTCTGGCTGTTGCGTTTGCTTTTCATAGCAGTTCTGTAAAATATGAAAACTTATCCACCCAAAAGGGAACGGAGATATTTTGCAACTGATGAGTAATCTATATGCAATGAAATTCACATATCTAAAGTGTATAATCAATGAGTTGACAAATATGAGCCTCTGAGAACCTGAATTTGATCCCCAGAACCCATGTTAAAAAAACAGCCTGACAGGGTGGGTGGCCTGTACGTTTAATCCCAGTGCTGGAGATGCAGAGACAAATGGATCCCTGGGGCTCACTGGCCAACCAGCCTAGCCTACTTGGCTAATTGCAGACCTGTGAGAACCCTGTCTCCTCCCCACCCCCAAAATAGACAACACTTGAGGGATGACATTCATGGTTTCCTTTGACCTCCACACATGTACATACATGGGCACCTGTAAACACATGAACATGGATGTGCGCGCACACACACACACACACACACACACACACACACACAGAGGCATTGGCATGCTGCTCTCCTGCTTGGCTGAACTTGATCTACAACGTCCATCCAGCCATATTCTTAGACTTCAAGCAAGAGCAAGGTGAGAGACTACATCGCCGCAACTGTGTGGCATATGAGGGGCTGTGCCATGGAGAAGGGAAGTGGCTGTCCTCTGTGGTCCTGTGCATGCTCACTGTAGGTCATCATACAAAGTGATTTTTACCAGCTGAAATAATTTCTCTCATTCTCCAAAAACCACAGAAACGTCATGAAATAAGAAACCATTTTAAACGTCAGTATTGAAGCCAATGCTTCATTTTTCAAGAACACCTGAAACCAAAATGATTCTGATTGCATTTCGTTTTCCTACTTCCTTTGTTTAAGGTCTGACCTTAACTTTGCTATTATACATTTTTGGATTTCTGGAGCCCAGCTTTACCCTGAGGGAAAACAAGGAAACAAATAAGCTTAAAAATATGTTTTTGACCTAACCCTACATGCTAAGGTCATCAGTGAAACACATCATACTGAAAATCTGCAAGGTCATAAGGCCAAGTTCACAGGAAAATCAGAAAAACTAGAAACTGTGAAGGACATAGATCTGCTGAATATATTAAGCTTGCATGTATATGTGTGTGTGTTTTCCTAATCCTCTAAGGTAAATTTATACCAATCCATACAGATGTACTCTTTTCTGTTTATTATTCCCAATTGTGCAATGGAGGTTAATGTCGTGCAAAGGAGAAAAAAATTCAAGACTGTGACAGTATTCCCTCTATTTTATGTAAGGCAACACAAAGAAAATGAAAGCTTGTTCTTTGGGCCAGCATTTCTCCCTCCCTCATTTACCCAGACTGGATCGTCTTAAATCTGATTTGGGATTTGAGCATTATTTGGATTAGCTTATTAGTAGGGCACCATTCTGACAAGCCACTAATCTGGAGCGTTGGTGCATAACACCATGACAGTATTATGCCGAAAATGAGAAATCTAATGAGATTAGACAAGTCCTTGTGCAAATGGACTGAAGGCACTTTGTATGGAGGCCCATGAGCTTGGGAATGTGGGAGGCAGAAAGATTGAGGCATCAGCCTCCCTTGAGCTGGGACACAGTACCTTTGAATCCCACCAGTGATACCTTCTGAAAGGCATCTGTGGCACCTTTCCTAAGCAGGCTCTGTGGAACCCCAAGCAATGGCCCAGATTAAAAAGTAATAATGATAAAAGGTGAATGACGTTGATGTAGAGATATGAGAGAGAAGGCCCTTAGTCAGGGAAGGGGTTTCCTGATAAGATGCCGATGGTCCCTCATGCCTGTGGAGTGCAAGCAGAGCCACGCACTGTGGAAGAACCGACCGACAGCCGGAACCAGCAATCTATTACATTCCAAAGTTCCTTGCCCAGTGATGATGGCTGTGCAACGACACTCTACCGTTATCTTCCTTTCTGTTTCAATAATTTCCTTTCTTCCCTTCACTTGTAATTTCAGTCATTTTTAAACTGAGCAGATCATGCTGACTCTCTTTTGCTTAAAATGGGGCTGTTGCTAAGATCAGAAAATGCTAGACTCCAATAATGCATGATTTATAATGTCCAGATGTGGCTATGGGGCAGCAGGCAGCACACAGTGGAGGGGGACTTTATGGCTCCCCCCATCCCTTCCCTCCTTGTTCACTCAAAGAGGAAAACAAAAGTTTCCATGGCATTTTCTTGCTTGTAAGTGGAAAATCAAGCCATTAACAGAGGCCTGGAGTTGGCCCCCTGGGACTTAGTTCTTTTCATATTGTGCTGGTCTGCCACCTAATGGTGACTTTTAGTACTCTGTAAAAGGCCTTTTGTTAATAGAATGCCCCTCAATTTAGAATTCTTTCTTAAGCCTAGTGGAAAATTCCAAGTCCACCATTCTATCAACCATCTTTAAAATGAACATGTATGAGACAAAAGAAAAAATAACTTTTAGTACATGTTAATAACAACCCAAGCCAAGCACATGACACATTTGTATCCTTCCCTGCCTTCAATTACATTTTAATGTAAAAGTCATGAGTTAGCCATTGAAGTATTTAGAACTGAATTCAAGACAGAACTGAATTCTACTTTGTTATTTTACTTTATCAAAAGAGTTTAGGGACTTGGAGGAGAAACTAATGGATAGTGCATTTTAAGAGTACTTTTGTTTGTTTGAGTTATCTTCATCAGTATTGGAAGAGGATTTTAATGGATATTAAATAGATACCAAGAATCCTGGTCCCCACATGAGGAGACGTAGACAGCTCCTTGGTATCATAGAATCCTAAGAACGTTCTAAAGCAGAGGAAAGGATTTTGAAGCCTAGATGGAGAAAGGAAAACTGACACCCAAGCAATGCATCTTCCCAAACATTTTCCCCTTCACAGCCAGAGCACAAAAGTCAAGTTCAAAATACTTACCAGAGCCCAGAATCTCAAAAACCTGAGTTCTCAGAATCACTGGAAGATTCCTTTGGGCACTGTGCTATTGCTCTTGAAAGCCAAGCATAGATGTATCAATAGGATTTCATATTTTCTAGGCAGAAAAAAAAATGCTGGAAGGTGTGGACTCTGTTTAAATTTTGTTAGGACAGAGAGAACGACCCATCAAAGATCTTTTGCCTGAGCATTCACAAGAATGAAGGCAACAAGAAACGCGAGGTCTTTAACTTTTCCCTTCTGACAGAATCATTGATTTGGGAAGGGTTTTCCTTTGGTTATTCAAGAAAACCCTTTGTCATTCCTCGGTAGCTGAGCGGTCTTCTGTTATTTCACTTAAACACACACCCAAAGGGGTAATGTTGATTAACCAAAGTAGAAGAAGCAGACACGCTTTGGAAACAAAAACTCAGTGCTTCAAACACAGTGCCCATTGGCCATCAGGAGCTCTGTTGCTAGGGAGATAGTTACTAGGCATAGGTGCTTTATAGCAGCTGCATTTATGGAGGGGCAGCCCTTGACAGCTTGTTGATACCCTTTGGACTGATGTCATGAATGAAGGCTTTTCAAATATTTAATTTTTCCTGTGTGTGTTGGCAAGAAGAGACTGTGCTATATGACTGCTTTCAAAGGCAAGATTAAGAAAGGACAAAAGGAAACGTGGGGAAATGGAGAACGTGATCAAATATGCTGAAGATGGAATTGGAGAAACAGACATGGACAAGTGACAGAAGCCCAGAGTCAATGTACCCCAGTAATCTTGAACTAAGACCAGAGTTGACAAGGCAGACCCTTGAGGATAGGAGAGCTATTGTGCTGTGACTTCTGTGAACCATATTTTATAGAGGGATGCCTGCACCAGCGCTCTGCCAGCTCCTTATACATTTCATCCTATCCATTCCCACACGTCCTAAACTAAGGCCTTATTATCATCTGTTAACATGCAAAAACGACAATACTTAGCATTAAAATGGTGAGGGGAATTGCAAAAACTCATGTTTATTCCTGGGGGGTCATCTGATTTCAAACTCTTTTCTACTTCCAAATTTGTTCTTCCAGGGTTTTTGTGAAAGTCTCTAGAAATCCCCCCAAGATTTGTGACAAGTACTATCTCCATCCTAGAAGATATTTTGGGTGAAGTGTGTGCACCTATGTGTAATCGCAGACAAGGTTCTTGCTTTTAGTCATGCTCACAACCTGGATGAAGGGAAAAAAAGTAGATGTAAAAACCAGTAACACATTTTGTTCATCTGAAAAGTCAAGGACTAAAAAGAGCTGGTGCTGAAGAAGAGGAGACTCAACTCACTAAAACTAGAACAATGAACAGAGTCTGGGTAGAATTCAGAGAGTTGAATGTAGGAAGTCCCCTGGTCTGGGCTGGGAAAGCAAATAGTGATGAAGAGGTGACAGGGTTGGTGCTTTATGAGTGGAAAGAATCAAGCCAAGTCTGACTGTGAGTGGTTGGGGAAGGCAATAAGAGGGACCATCCTAGGGAACTGGGACTTTGGACTGACAGATGACCTGGATATTTCTGAGTACGAGTGATTCTATGTTGTGTGTGTGTGTGTGTGTGTGTGTGTGTGTGTGTGTGTGTGTATGTGGTAGGGAGCCTGGGATTGAGGGTTGGATGTAACAGGATAGAAGGTTAAAGGCACTGAGAGAGAAAGCATCTGATAATTTAGCTCCCCTCAATGCTTTCCCTTGAGCCAATCCAGGTTAACATAGTACACATAATCTGTCATGACCACCCTAATCCTTTAACAAAGAAAGAAAAAATTGCATCATACTTGCATTCAGTTATTAATTCATGTCAAAAAATATTCCCATGTAGGAATGTTGAGGTGCCATAAGTAGGAAATAATAGATATTTTCACCAAATCCTATAGAAGACAACAGTATCTAGAAGAGCTTAGGTTCTTTACCCTCAGTCTAAAGGCAGCAGTTGGGGTGAACCTCCTCCAGGCAAGTGTGATGGGTTTTGCATGGGTTGTGAGGCTATACCTGCAGCAGGCTGACAAGAGCACCCAGCCCACCAGGTCGGGAGGCCCCATTAGGAAAAGGTAAAACTGTGAATTACTTTTACAGCCTGGAAATGACATATCTCATTCATCCAGTGAGTTATTTACCTTTGGATTGAGTGATCAGGCCTATGAGTCACCAAAATATGTCTATTTCTTTATGTTTGAGGACAGGGGGAAGGTAGAGGGAGGAGAGGAATGGGGCATGTTGATTAAAGTTTCAAGGCCTTCTTGAGCAGATCTGATTTCTGGTAGAGCCAATTCCTCTTCCCACAGGAAGGCTGAGAAGGTAAACATGCTTTGTCTCTGGTTTAAACACTTGTCACTCATTGCAAAGCACTGGCTGAGGCCTGCAGGCATGAGGGTGAATACATTCCAATGGGGGAGAAAGATTTCCTTGCCTACAACTTGTCCATTCTTCCATTCAAGGGACATGAGACGGGAGGGCAGAGATTATCGGTGAACAATAAATCACATTTGTACTTTGATCCTCACACTAAAACTGGACAAGGTATTAACTGACCACCCTGCCTCACTGGCAATTATCCAGTGGCAGGTCTAGCTTCAGGAGACCTCAACCTGAGGGAAAAAGGTAACAGCCTGAGTGCAAATACTTTCCTGCTCTGTTTGGGTATCTTAGGTTAAAAAAAAAAAAAAAATCAAACCTCTACCTTCAATCCCATTTAAATAAAAACATTCACTTGCCTCCAACAAAGTAGAATACATTTTCCCAGCTGATTGATGCTTTTCCATTTATTTTATAATGTATTTTTCCCTCAGCAAGGGATTGTTCTCCAGAATGCCAAGGAGGAAATAGTTCTCAAATCATGTGCTGTGATTGGCTGGTGTAGGACTAATCAGATAGTGTAGATAGTGAGGTGGGGCTCTGGGGGTGGGCTGGGGGACAGTGGTGATTTTTCACACTGTTCTCCAACTGTAGATAAAGAGCTGCTTTGCAAAGCCAGCCTGCTATATCTCTTAGGTTACCAGGAGCAAGCATGAGAGTTCATAGCTCTCTCTCTCTCTCTCTCTCTCTCTCTTTCTCTCTCTCTCCCTCCCTCCCTTCCTCCATAACACACACACACACACACACACACACACACACACACACACTCCTTACCTCTTCAGATCTATCACTGACAGAACAGTTATTAAACAAAATCTCAACCCAGGGAATTAATAATCTCAAAGATTCATTCTTTATCAAATCTTGTGGCCTGAAGGAATGATACTTTGTGCTTGCAGAAGGACCAAAGTACATTAATCACCTGAGGGGAAGGGAGGGGTTTGTGATTTTTAAAACTTATCAAATGAGAGGGAAAGGGGAGGAGAAATAGAACGAAATTGATCACAGCAAGTGTTTGTAAACACAAAGAGGTCACAGACCTGCTTTTTCTAAAGGGTTCCTGGAACCAGAGGTTTGAAGGAGCTGATGTGAGACAAGGAGTAAGGGCAGTGATGGCCAGCCACAGATTGAAACAGAGTAGCCTGGAATGTCATCAGTGGATCTCTAAATCCGAGAGTCCAATATCTCTTATGCTTTTGTAATCTGCCAGTGAAAGGGGCTGTGGCTCTAGAGGTCAGGGGATCATGGAGGACAGGAGCCACAGCTGTGCGCTCTGGGCTGCTTCATCATATCACAAAGCAGACAGCTCTTAAAGCACAATCCTGTGCTTGCATTCACTTTAGCGATAGCTGTCATCCCCCAGCACACAATCACACATGAAGGATATAAAGTTGGGGCAGGAAATAGCCTCTTTTTGTTGCTCTTGACCTTATTCACTGGGACACTTGTGACTTGTCACTTTCATGATACAGGAGGAGAGAGAAGTCAAGAGGCTTGTGAGAGAACTAAAATCAATGCATCTTGGTAAGGCAGCCATGGTTATCAGCATCACAGACTTAAATTGTCAATTTGAGCAAAGCCACAATCATCAGTACAGACAAAAGGAGTCTACATCTAGTGTCTGCATTTCCTCTTCTGAACATCTGATGATTGTGGGAAGCATGCCCCCCTAGAAGTTTTCTTCCTGGTGGTAGAGAGAGTTGCAATTACAAATCAGAGCTACTTGTTTATTGCTACTATCTTGTTGGGTGTCTGTGGGTGGCACTAAGGTCAATTACTAAGAAGTCTTGCAGCCTTCAAACTAAGGGAGTCAATGCTCCAGAGATAGCACTTCACTGGAGGTTGGTGTGGAGTTTATGACAAATGTCCCAGCTCTATCCAAGAAAGATTCCCAGGATGCCTTTATATTTCCCAGAAGCCAAGCAGCAGCCCCATGACCAACAGCAACATCCTTAACACTGCACTGTTATGTCCATTCATTCTTTTTCCTGTTTTACACTCTTACTTTGTTTTCTCCTGCTTCTGTAGTCTCCCAAATAAACTGCCTTCAACTGAGTCCAGGCTTTGGGCTCCACTTATGGGGGAAAGTAATCTCAGACAGCAGCAGTGGCACACATACACAAACACCCATACATGTGGCTATGGAGCCTTCTCCAGCGCCTCCTTTCCTACCCCTAAGATCCAGCTTGCCAGTGTTGATTGTTAGCAAGTCATCTTGGCATGAGGGGCACAAAGAAGTTAGCCTTGGGGGTGGCACAGGAGCCTGCCAACAGCCAGGGGCATTTGAGAATCTGCAAATGCTGCCTGAAGTGTCATGGGAGGGAAGCCAAGCTAAGGATGTTTGTTAATCCTCGTACGTTCAGGTTGCCTTCAGAAGATGAAATTCGCCCATTCAATCATGTATGTATTGAATCAAGTATATATTGAAAATATTGTTTAGCCCATCTTTACTTATCCTTTAAAGCTTTTTAAAAATTTGTATGATAATATGTATATAATTGGAAAAATGAAAAACGTTTGTATGTGGAGGTGATTTCTCAATCTGTTTTTCCCCTGGGATCCTTGAGAAAGCTTTTTGAGGTCACTGTAGTAGTGACTAAGGAAGGGTATTGGTTTCTGATTGGTTGGTTTGTAAGTTAATTCTCAGCCTCATCATGTGCAAGCTAGATGCTTTTGGCAACTTACTTAATCTTGCTGTGGCTCTGTATGCTTCTCTCTTAAACAGGAAGGGTTACTGTGAGTAATAATTAAGTAAAACCTATAAAGTATGTGTAACAGTGCCTGGCATAGGCTAAACAGTCAATAATGTTGATAATGACAGCTGACAGCATATTTTGTTCAGCTTATATCCAACCACCTTACTAAACTCTCTTTTTGGTTATGAGAATTTGGAAGTTAATTCTTTTGAACTTTCCTGGTAATGATTGCTTAGAAAATTATGTCAGAATTCCAATTGTTATTTGGTGTTTCTTTGTCTTATTTTCCTGATGTGATCTTTCACATTGTGAAATGGCAGCAGTGATGGCAGGTCACCTTACCTCTGCCTTCCACAGAGATGCTCCACAGTGTCACCGTTAAATAGGACACTTGCTCCAGAACTAAAGAAGATTGCTCCTATTACTTCTATTCTTAGATTTCTTAAAAGGTTTTATTTTATATTGTAAAGGGAAGATACCGGCACTCAATAATAACACAAAGCTGACTTCATTGCCTAAGGAAGAAAGACTAACTGACTAACCACAGGCTCTGAGAACAAAGCCTCCTGCCAGTCTTAGGAATTATGGTCAGACATTGCTGCTTTGGGATTATGTTGGTTACAGAGCTCATAGTTTGTTAATGTCAAACTTAAAACTGTATTTTGGGAGGTGGAAAGTCTGCTTTACTGGCTAGGTTTCAGAACTGCCCCTGGAGTGACTCTGTTACTAACTGGTTGATCCTCAAATGTATGGGGCCATCACTGATTGGTTGTCAGATTGTGTACTTCAATGAAGTCAGGGGCTATGTATCAGTTAGATTGCAGTAATTTGTCATTGACTGACCAAAAAGCAGGTAGGATGCAGTGTCTTGAAAATACGCACACACAAAATTAAATAGTTGTCATGGGAAGGGGTTGCATTTAATGATATAGTGATGAGCACTAACAAGATGGTACACAGTGGGGAGATTCCTGGTGTTAGGAAGTGGGTAAAAGGCTAGAAATCCACGGAAACCATTAACACATAATATCTAAAGGATATGATAAAATAGGAACAAGGTTTTCCAAACAAATCATTGTTTTTATATATGTATAATCAATATTAGCAGAACACAATAGGAACAAAAAACAGGTATAATTTATATAGACAACTGGATAAGCAAAGTGAGGAGAAAAGTTTTTAGCAGGTAGCAGACTATTGGCTGGATTTCAGATGTCAGAATTTTTGGACAGGGGCATTATCAAATGAAAGGTAGGGTTCAATTTCTAGATGGTCTGGGATACTGGTCAGATTGACCATTCCTAAAGTCACAAGACACCATTTGGTTAGCAAAGTGAGGCCACAGCATGATCGTGGCAATCCATAAACTATTTACTAGAGCCAAATTATGAGGACAGACCATACTAGATACAAGAGTAACATGATAAAGATTTTTCTGAGTAATAAAACCAGAATCCCCAAGGCAAAGATGGACCCCTCAGCAGCCACAGGTGTTCCTCCCTGGGAGCGTAGGAAGTGATCCATGCAGACGGTTTAACAGAAGAACTCTCAATGAAGGAACTGCTGCTGTGGGTAAATTAAGTGTTAAGGGACACTTAAAGGATGGTGAGGCACATCCACAGCTAAAGAGGTAAGGGGAAGATGTAGGGCACTATCAACCAAGTAGGAGTAGAGCCAGGGAGGAAGCATTTACTGATGTGTACTCCTAGTTACAGAAGGACATGGTTATTCCATGAAACAGTGTGAAACTGAGAGAAAAGACTACCTGACTTTTCCCTCAACTTTGACCTCCTGTCTGAACTTCCCCTAGTACAGCCAGTTGGCAAAATAGCCCAGTCTACAAGAGGATCAAAACACTGGAAAGAAAAAGAAAGATGAATATTGGTGAATGAGTGAAGGATGTAGGAAAAGGAAGATAATCATTACTCTCTAAGAGGAGAAGGGGAGTCTAACATCCACAAATCACTGGTGTTTCTGAAATGCTTTGGGGATATGTGGACGTGGTATAGACTCCTAATGATGAAAGCATTGCTTCTGCTTTGGTGTGTACACTTGTGTAAGGCTGTGGGCAAAGCTTTCTTCTTGAAACTTCAATAACAAGGACAAATGGTGGGTAGTCAAAGCCATTGTGGAATCTCCATGTTTTAGTCATTGTGTCAAATTATGATGCTCGAAGGAGGTACAGGAATGAGTGAACTGGTGTGTCTTACAGTGGAGATATCATGCTAAGGCAGGGACCCACTGCTCCAATGAATCCAACGGAGCCTCATTAAGAGACATAGTGAGTGCAGAAGTTTGCCCTATATGCATAACCAGCTGGAGTCTCTGCCTCTGACCATAGCCAGGGTTTTGTGAGTTAATGGTGTGTGACGCAGAAAAGGAGCTCTGAAGGGAGTAAATCTCTCTTTAAAGTGAACATTTTATAGAAATCCCATTTTCTCTGCGGCTCAAAGCCAGACCAACTTAGTGAATTAAGCTCTGAGGTTGCAGTACTGGGATGGATTAGAGGTCAACACCAGCCTACAAATCTGTGGGGGTGGGGGTGAAGGGAGACCCATGATGAAGTTCACTGACGATTTCTGGAATATTCCTTCAAGACTCAGGCTGCATCACAGAATCTTGTTGAATTAACTTGGGAGGTGGTGAGGAACGGAGCAGGGCACAGTGCTGTCAAAATAATGCTGACATCCACTATCATATTTGTTAGATTTTTAACCTGGGGCACTTGCCTGGCACCAACTCAGAGGAAGCCTTGTTTGCTTTGTGCCAGTCGGATGCATTTTTCGTCAGTTCCAGACAAACTTACATAATTATTTCTGTCACCTTGGGATGATTTATCCCTCCAAGTTACTTCACATGAGGCAAGAAGCAGGTGCTTGAAGCACCCACAGCCTCCAACAACACCCAGCTACTGTGGTCCATATGCACATGCATTCTCACTCTCTGGAAAATGCCTGAGGTGCTCTGTAATCAGTGGAATTAAAGTGAAAACTGTAGACTAGGTCTGGTATAATTAAAATAGCACTGGATAGCACATGCCTTCCATCCCACTCTCTCATTTCTCAGCTATGAGGTGTTTCTGGGTCTGATGATGAAAAAATAATACAAGAAACTACAATCATCTTATTCCTTGCTCAAAGGAGCAGTTGAGCTGTCTCTATGACTGTGCTCCAGCTTTCTGTTTGGGATCTATAACACCCTAACCTCATAGCAGACATAGATTTAGAGGAAAGTGTCCAGACTGAGGGGCTGGAGAAATGGCTCCATGGTTAAGAGCACTGGCTGCTCTTGCAGAAGACCCAGGTTCAAATACCAGCAACCATATGGCAGCTAACAACTATCAGTAACTCCAGTTCCTCTTCTGACCTCTGTGGGCACTGCACACATGGGTGTACTTAAACACATGCAGGCAATGCAGTCATACACAAAAATAAAAATAATAAAGAAAATATTTCAAAGGAAAGTTTTCAGACTGGTTTATTCTGATGCAGTCAGAAACAGCACCAGGATTGTGGAGACCTTTTAAAGTTATTATCTTCTGTGTTTGTGGTTAAGATGCTAGGCTTTTTTTTACATTTACCTTTTCTTTTGGAGCCCAGCAGTACTATGGGTATGAAAAGTGTAGTAACTCACTGATGGGAAGATTGAATGCTGTACTTTGCCTACATTGTGCCTGAGACTGAATAAAATGCCCCATTTTCTACTCCCTAAGTAGCCAGAGATGCTGAGAGTTGTCCAATGTTCTTTTAGTGCTTAGAAAAAGAAAGATGATTTTCCTACAAGGTCTATATTCTATCTTTTAGAAACTATGATTGGCAAATGTTTATTGAGTGCTGGGCTAGATTTGATGTAAGAAGACCAACTGGAAAGCTACTATATTCATCCCAGAAAGAGATAACAGCAGCTTAGGTTAGAGCAATGGTGGTGAGGAGCCCATGTGTTTAAGATGTACTCTGGCAGCAGAACTGACAAGTTGAGGTCTATGCCAGGTTCTGGGTTCAGCTCTCAGGCTACAGTAATAAATAATACAAATGAAATTCTCACTTTTTCTCCCCTAGGAGTTATATCACAATAAAGACCATAAATAGTGGCATGCATTAAAAAATGGATGGGGGGGCTGGAGAGATGGCTCAGTGGTTAAGAACACTGGCTATTCCTGCAGAAGACCCGGGTTTGAATTCTAGCACCCACATGGCAGCTAACAACTGTCCATAACTCCAGTCCAGGGGATCCGGCAGCCTCTTCTGTCCTCCGCAGGCATTGCATGACATGGGTGCACTTACCTACATGCACACATACATAAAAATAATAAAATATTTTTAAAATGGATTTTTAATAGCATGTAAGAAAGAGAGAGGGGCAGCAGAGCCAAGAAACATTAGGAGGAAGAGAATGGGTATTTAATTGGGTGAGCTTCTCCTGGATGGCTTCCAGTGAGGATGACTTGAAGGTCAGGAAAGAACCAGAAAGGAAGGAGCTGAGAAGCACATACTAGATAGGTAGGTTTGGTTTCCAGGCAGAATGGGCTTGGCATTGTCAAGCAATTCTCAGGAATTGTCAGGAAGTCTGAGGTTTAGTGGGAGATGAGTGACTGGGGTTGAGCCACCACAATCATGTAGAACTGAATGTAATGCTGGATTTTATCCTAAATGAAACTAGAAGCCAATAAAGAATTTGGTATAGCTTATGAGATATGAGTTTTGTTTGAAATGGTTACTCTGGCTAATCTGTTATAAATGGCCTGGAGATGGGCTCCATTGGGTCAGAGAGGTCGATTGTAAAGCTTCTGCAAGTAATTCAAGTCATAGAGGATGGTGACTTGGACAGAGTTGGTGGCAGTGAAGTTAGGAAAGACAAAATGTATTCATGATATATTTCGAGGTACATTGGCAGAACTTGGTGAGTCGTTGGATTTGGACTAGGCAAGGCATGTTTGGGGGAGAAAAGGGGAAATGTTTCTGTCTTCAATAATTGGATGGAGATTGATGCCATTTGATAACATGAAGACAGATGGATCAGGAGTTACAATATTCCTGCCCGTCCACTCTACTTGCTCCACCTCTGACATCACATTACTTATGTAATGATGGGGCATTCAAAACAGTACTGGACTGAGAGTGAAGGGATGTGTACGTGTTTCCAGCCAGCCAGTGGATCTCAATTAATTCACCATGCCTCAGTTCTCCTTGCTGCTTTGGGCTCCAGCAGACCAACCATGCTTTGCATCACATTTCTTCTTACTTTCAATACCACCTCTAGGATACCAAATCCAGAGGGTTTTATCAATCAATCCTTAGGGCTTCATATCAATGTCTGTTGTAATGATGGCACTCAGAGAAGCAAATCCTAAAGTAATAATAGCTGTTGCTCCACTGCGGAAGTGCTGAAAGAATCACTAAAAGTGCAGAAATGGTGAATTTGATAGATTTTGTTAAGTGCCTAAAATTATTTATTACAGGATATTGTTCAAACATAGTTATCATAGACTTAATTTTATTAGTTAATTTGCATAAAATAAAACGTAATATTTCTTTTTATTTGTAGAGTATGTTTACATATTCCCTTCTGTCCCTGGAAGTGCTTTAAACTAACATTTTGAAAAGTCACTTTGTGAAAAGTTTAAAGTGCTATGCAAATGCAAGATGCTATTAATACTGACCTGTCAACTAATTTGATGCTAGGTGAAGAGAACTCTTCTCCTTTGGTAGGGGCTGTTTAAAATGCCAGGAGCCCTTTTATATATTTTGACAGCACAAGAGTATTCTATGGAGGCAGTGCATTACTGCATTATATGTTTGTTTTGGTGCTGACTTCACCCCAGTTTCTATTGTGGGACAGTCCTACCTGGGCAATAGGTGTCATTGCTCTGGTTACCAACCACTGACTCAGAGGAGGCTCTGACTCAAAGGTGCTAATCCGTGGGTTGGACCAGCAACTTGAGATGCCTACATCCAATCAAGACGAACTTCTATAATTACTGGATTCTTTCTTTGGGGAATCTGTATAGGAAAATTCTAAAGAAATAAAAAAGTAGTTAGCAGACAGAACTGTAACGGTGCATAGAGACAAATGAAAAAGCCAAGTCAGGACCACTGGAAACTCAAGTTATGGTGTAGTAGAATGAATGAATAGAAGCAATGTGGTAAGGAGCATCTCCCCTCGGAGTGCAAATGTGCACACACGGGCACACATACACACACACACACACAAACACACACACACACACACACCCCTTTAGAAGTGAATCTCATTAGACTTCCCAGAGGCCACTAATAGCCACCTCTAAGATCCCAGTTCTCACAGTTGTCTTTTTGGAGGTGTGGATATTTTGTGTTTTTCTTTGGAATTCTCTTCTCCCCTAATCTTTAGCTCTTCCCCTCTTTCTGTCTCTTTTCTTATTTCTTTGAATCTCATCCATTTCATGTGAGTCAGTGTACAGAGATGATTCAAGCTATAGTCTTAGATTGAACTAAGACCTGACATTTCCACTTTCTTTTGATTGTCAGAATCTGCACCTACACTGATCTCCTGAGCCTCTCCCTAACCATAGTGGAACTTACCGTTTCATTGCCAGCCTCATGACACATTTCTGGTCATAGCGCTTCATTCTTCTGCACAGACTTTCACGTGGGGCATGATGTTTGTCTTCTCCTCTTCATCACAATGCAACGTGTCTTGAACATCTTCTCTTTCTCACCGATGGCCACCCTCCGCCCTTCCACGTTGTGTTTTCACTCACAAAAATCTATCTTAGATGATTTCTTTGTGTTTCATTCTAGTTTATTAACTAATCTTTCCAATCACATGGCGATTTCCTTAAGAAAAGAAGTTGCTTAAATAGCCTCATATGCCAGTTCCTGGATCCTTGTTTTCCCCTGTAACTGAGGCTGGAGTAATTTAGTCCACATGGGAGGCACTGAGTGTTCGATGATTTATATGAAGAGACTTCACCAAGTCCCTTTTTCAAATAATAGCATTTGAATCTTTGAATCTCACTGCATTGACTCTTACCTGCAATTTCAAACTAGTGAACTATTTTTTTTCTCTGCCAAATACAAACCTTTGCATTTGCTGCATTCTAGAAGCTGTTCTGTTAACACCTACTTGCAATCCTCAATCCTCTATTAAAACTTTTAATGTGTGCAAGTTTATTCAAGCAAGGGAAATTGTCAGTTGTAGTGAAGGAAAACAGATCTTTTGAGGGTTGTGCTATCTTGGGCATGTCAGATGGTTGAGAAATAAATAGGCTTAGGAGAAAAAAGGAACATATCTTTGGTTTAGAGAAAAGAAGTTTGGTAATGAAAGGAAAAAGTCTTGAAGGGTTGGGGTGGGGGCAGAAGGCAGGGGTGTTCTTTAGAAAGTAGCTTGATGGAGATGAGGCCATTAGTATACCGTGGAGCCCAGTCTGACACTTACCCTTTCTTGAGAGGCCTTAATTGGGCCTGTGAGCATTCTCAAAAATGGTAAGATGTCAACACTAATGAAAACAGAGCAATTTATTCTGGAAACTTCTACATCAGAGTTATTTTTAATGTTCTTCTTGCCATGGTTCACAGAGAGTAAGAAGAACTTACATCTTTCTACTGGAAGGAAGCCCTTCTGTTTGTTACTGTTGAATATTCCCAGAATTAACCAAAAGGAATAGGGTTGGCATAGATTGTCTTTAAAGTCATCCATAATGTAAATATTTAGTGAATCTTTTATTTCCATAGTAAAGTTAATTTATGGAGTCTGGTCTGAGTCAGACTCCCCATGGAGAAGACATTGAACTTCCCCTAGACACTTAAAGGCTGCTTCTCTCCTCTGCACAGCAAGCCTACTCCAGACTTGTCCAGAGAAGCTATTTCTCAATTGTTCTAGAAGTAGTCGGGGGCCACCAAAGGAGAGAAAGACAGTGGGGGGTGGGGACGTGGCTGAGGATAGTTTCCTCCCCTACCTCAGCCAGGATGGCTTCACATTTATCTGTTTGATAGAAATTTTTGTTTGAGGAGAGAGCTCTACTGCTTTAAAAGGGAAGATGGAAAAGGATAAAAGGGGGAAATGAGCTTTGAAAACCACAGATCTAGTGGCCTATAGAATAACCTGTGCCATTTCACCTTTGCAGCAAGCCCTCTGGGGTAAGGTGGAGCTGTTGAACATTGCCTTGGAAATATGACCTAGAGACTTGCTTTTTGAGCAACCCCAGGTTCCATCAATAAATGAAAATTCTCTAGCAGTTGTTTTAGAGCCTTGTCTTACAGACAGATCCTCTGCAGCCAGGGTATTCAGGAACCAAGGGAAGTCTGGAGTATTTATTCCTAACCACTTGATTCAGGTCCTATGGCCACACTGAAGGCATCACTCATGAAAAAAATATGTTTACTATAATAGAGATTTTGCCCAAGTTTTATTTATGAAGGATTTGGGAGAGAATAGGAAGGAATGTAGAGTTGCATAGCTGGACAGTAAGAATATCTCTGGGATATGAGAATAATATATAGGGAGAAGTAGAGGAAAAAATACAATTATATTTCTTTATCCCATTAAATGCTTTACAATTGATAAGGTGGCTTACCACACATTATTACACTCAAACACATAGATATCTTGTGTTCCATAGCTGCAAGTAGGAAAGGACAAATCTTTCTCTCCATTACCCTCTGTTAAGCCCATCTATAAACAACCTATTCTGAGTTACCCCAATTATCTGGTTGCTCTCTCATGCATCCAGGCTACCAAAAGCTGTTGTCTAATCATGCAGTTTGGGTCTAGGAAAAATGTTTACTTGGTCATTATGCCCTTTCAGTAATCCTATTTATCCTTCCACTCCATGTTTCAAGGCTGCCTTCCATCATCATACCTGGACCCTTTCCTCTGCCCTTTGTTGTTAATTTTTTTTTTTTAAATGTGTATGAGTGTTTTACCTGCATATATGTAACTGCACCCATGGGTTCAATGACCACAGAGGCCAGAAGAGGGCAATGGATCCCTAATCTAATATTTCCTTATTTGAGGAAAGAGTATAATTAAAGTAACACTAGACTGAGAACTATTGGAGACTGATTGCTGCTGGGTGAGGAAAGTATGATTTACATATGGTCACTAGATGGGCTGACCAAACTCCAGTGGATGCATTTACACTGAAGGGCATTTGGGTACAAATGCTTGAATGAATATGACTTAATGTATGGTGGAATACATGAGGTTTGGTGGGGGGATGGGGAGGGATCTAAATTTGATTAAGAACTATTGTATGAAATTACAAAAGCTCAATAATATATATACTTATATATAAAGATTCTTCAGATAAAATTATCCTAGTTTTTCTGAGTGGGTGAGCCCTAAATTTAATTACAAGTGAGAGGAAGGAAAAATTGAGAGACACACAGAAAACTGAAAATGAAGGCAGTGTACCTGATAATGAGCTACCAACAGCACCAGAAGCTAGAACAGCTAAGGAAGGTCTCCCCTCAGCCTTCAAAAGAAAAACAGCTCTGAACACACTATGGCTTTGGATTTATGGCCTCTAAAACTAGAGAGATTAAAATTATGTTTTATTAAAGTTTCCTAGTTTGTAGTTGTTACAACAGAATCTAATATGTCCCTTAACTTCTTGTACATCCATCTCTTCTAGCCATGCATGCTGCTCTCTTCTTTTCTGAAGACACTGAGGCCGTCTACCCCAAAATCTCCTGTTCACTTTTTTCTCGACTTTAGCCTTTTCCTTTGAACACCCAGATCTGTTGTAGAAATCTACCTCCAGACATTTCCCAGTTGTGCATAGCAATGGGGAACCATTATAGGAAAAGAAGCCTAAGTGAAGAGCTTAACCAGAAGGGGAGAAGATACAATTTGGAGTAGGGAGTGAAGCAGGAGAGTTAGTCAATGGGATCACCAAGCAAGAAGAGCTTAGAGATTACAGAAATTAGGAAAAGACTGAGTCTAAGCAGATTACTCCAAGCCATGTGCACGCAGTCTACCCATTCTAGCTAACTTCTCACCTAGTGGGAATTCCTCTGTAATCCCTCTGTTTCTTTATCTTTTCCTTCTCAGCTTCATTTTTCCCCTCTGCCTTTAGTCATTCTTTGTTTTAATTTTAATCCTAAAAATGATAAGAGCAGGAGGTAGAAATTGGCTAGGCAGTAATTTAGGTAAAGATCCCAAAAAGAAAAATAAGTTTCTTTCTTAGCTGAGAGCTGAAAATTCCCTTGGATCTGCCAGTAAACTTGTCCCTACCTGAGGCTAGAGATACCAGAACTATCTATCCAAAGATGTCTCTGGTTTTGCCATAGCCAGAGGCTGGGAATGCCAGTAAAGGGGTCTGGTTTCATTTTTTGTTTTTTTTATTTTTTTTTCCTTATCTCTCTTTTCCATGAAGTAATATCCTGTTCCTGGAAGACATGCTCAGGACATGACCAGAACCTGGGACCTGGATACCTGGAATGAGAACTGGACTGACCAGATCATCTCCCTCTCCTGTCCTCCCTTTACTAAATTCTTATTAATGGATAATGAGACTCTGGAATCCCATTCCTGGGGATCCCTGCTGCTTTCCAGGAGCTCTGCTTTCTCTATCCTAAGCTCCCTATAATAAAATACTCCTTTCTAAAACACATCCTCTGTGGTCTGTGAATTGCATTCTTTGAATTCGCCAGACTACATGAAAGCCTCTGGCTTGAGGCGGCTTTGGTGGCCATTGAGTTTCCGGGACTCTCGTCTCTCAAATTTAAGCACAACTTAAACTCCATTGCTCTCAGAGACACCCTGGTATTCCTGTATCAAAGACATTTACATTCCCTAAGTGCTTGCAGTAAACAAAGCCTTTTGCCTATCCTTCATTTCGTGTTCTCTTTGGAAGAAATCTTCAATTAAAAAGAAAATCTTGTCCTCTCACACTATTTTATATGCCAATATCATTGGCCAGTCAGTTCTGTCTGGGATTTTTAAACACTGGAACTAAAGAAATTTCTTTGGTGCTAAGCCAACATAAAAGGGCTATCATGCACAATATCCTACGCCATGTGTAAGAAAGTAGTCTCTAGCAAGAGAATATGAAGTCAGTACTTACAGAGAAACAGGTAAACCAAGAGAATAACATCTCAGCAATCCCAGCAGTGATGCATTCCCAGGTTATGGTCATCTCTAAAACCACATCTATGCCCCACTGATGGCTGACTAGCTAATAAAGTTACCCTACTACATAAGTTTGCTCAAGTGAGATTTTTGCTACCAATAATCCAGAAAACCTTTGACCAAGAGACCAGGCCACGAGCTCCCAGCACTCTCTTGTCAATGATCCCCGCCTCCTATGTGGGCCCTGGCCCAATGTTGTCTTCACTTCAAAGACTTCTAGCCAACTTTAAGAGCTTTCTCTTTGTCTTGACATTATTTTCCCAAAAGTATTTGGTTGTTTTCTTTCAAATATGTTCAGATCTTTAGGGTCTTTCACACTGCACAATCCTATTCTGTTATTTCGTTGCCTCTCTTTCCAGGAGGTAATCTTCTTCCTAACCCTTAAATATCAGTATCCTAAGTTAGCCTGTGAGGTCCTATGGCTTACTTTTCTGCTCCCACTCACAATTCAGCTCTGTGTGGTGAAATCTAGCAGTCCAAATCTGTAGTCCAAATATGTTGAACACGTCTAAGACCCAGAAGAGTGGTGTGACTTGGTCAAGGTTGGAAGCTGGAGACTGCTACCCTACTTCTGGGGAGCCTCCCCTGACACATGCATAATTTTTAATTCTTAAGATATTTCATATTGATCTATTTTACGGATGGTTATGGTCCCCAAGTTAGTGCTTTATTGCTTATCTTGCTCTATAACTGCACATGTGGCCAGATGTAGGAAGTTATTATTCTACCACACTGACCATAAAATTTATGTAATCTGTATTTATAAAGACAATAATTTTGATCATAATTATATCACTATTGCCAAGAAAATATTTTGAATCAAATTACATTAAGCCAATTTCATTATTTGACAATTTTTTTTCTCTCTAAAGCATTGAAACACTATCCACTTTCCTTTAACCAAAATTGTTTTCAAAATCAATCCGTTCTCATGAATTTTATGATTAAGATTTAATTTACTCACCAGATTTCTTCTCCAAATGTATCATATGTTGCCTAGTATCTCTTCTGCTATTATGAATTTTCTTTTATAACCCTCACTTCTTCCACATATAATTCTCCAGGGTCAAATTTTACACATAAAATTTTTGTTTAAAAGATTTTACTCCTTTGTCTCTTATTGGTTAAGGACAAATTATCCCATATGCAGTTTTAGTTATTGTCTATTTTACAGCAATCTATTTTTTTTTGAGATTCATCTTTGAATTTTCAATGTTACCAATGAGATAGGTTCTTGAGCTATTTTTATTTGCAATATTATTATTTACAAGTTTTTTTTTAATGTGTATGAATATTATGCCTGCATGTAGATAAGTGCACCGGTGTTGTGCAATGTCTGTGAGGACAGAAGCAGTCATTGGATCCCCTGGAACTGGAGTTATGGACAATTGTTAGCTGCCATGTGGGTGCTGGGATTCGAACCTGGACCTTCTGCATGAACAACCAGTGTTCTTAACCACTGAGCCATCTCTCCAGCCCCTATTTACAAGTTTTAACTACTATCAGTATTGTTTAGTGAGTTTTCTCTGTGTTATATTAATGATAGACAAAAGACTGAAATATTTCATTTATCTAGGCACAAGTGGCTATGCCAGGATGAGGAGAGTGAACATTCTTGTTCCCTAAATTAGTTAATGTTTTTATTATGTCTACATAAAAATATATGCTATATGTGCCTTGTATTCTAGGTTCCATTTTTCCCTGGTAGGCACTATGTCTGATACCCTCAGTGAGACTGAAAGAGCAACTGTGGAGCACAATGTAGACCAGGCTGGCCTTGAACTCATAGAGATCCACCTGCCTCTGCCTCCCAAGTGCTGGGACTACAGGTGTGTGCCACCACTCCCGGCTCTTTCTCTTTTTTAAAAAAATATTTTATTATTTTTTAGTGTACACATGTATTACCTGCATGTAGGTAAGTGCACCCATGTCATGCAATGCCCACAAAAGACAGAAGAGGCTGTCGGGCCCCCTAGAACTGGAGTTACAGTTGTTAGCTGTCATGTGGGTGCTGGGTTTCAAACCCAGTTCTTCTGCATGAACAACCAGTGTTCTTAACCACTGAGCCATCTCTCCAGCCCCTATTTACAAGTTTTAACTACTATCAGTATTGTTTAGTGAGTTTTCTCTGTGTTATATTAATGATAGACAAAAGACTGAAATATTTCATTTATCTAGGCACAAGTGGCTATGCCAGGATGAGGAGAGTGAACATTCTTGTTCCCTAAATTAGTTAATGTTTTTATTATGTCTACATAAAAATATATGCTATATGTGCCTTGTATTCTAGGTTCCATTTTTCCCTGGTAGGCACTATGTCTGATACCCTCAGTGAGACTGAAAGAGCAACTGTGGAGACATACAACTTTTATTCTTCTTCCATTTTGCCCCTGCGTACCAGATATCCAAAACATACTTGTGAGCTGATAGCACGTAAGGATTTTCTATCATCAAATGTAAATGAGATTTTAAATATGAAAATTTTCTGATATAAAGCAGAATTTTAAAGTTTAAAATACTGTTTTTCTGAGAACCATAGTGAGATCTAACCTTCGAATTCAAGTTTATCTTTGTGATAGGCAACGGCAGACCTTGCTCTTTCAGTGAAATTTGCCCTTCAACTCAGTGTCACAACTGTTTTTACAGAGTGACATTAAAACAACTCTTTCAAGATAGCAAGAATTTATGGAGGAAGGAACTTACTTCCAAACAACAGAACAAGTGTCCTAGAAGAGTGAGAGGAAGGCTAACAGCTGGCCACACACAGACTGAAACAGTCATGGCCATCTGTAGTTTAAATGGTAGTCACAGTTACGTTTGCACTTCCCACAAGGACTAACACTCAAACATGCTCTTGTTCCTGTCCGTGGCCTGCACAGAACCACAAAGACAGAAGAGGGGACTTTCAGATGTGCCGTCCCTCTGGAAGTGATAAAGAATTGGTCTTTTCTGCCTCTCTCTGCCCCCTTTCCACTCTTTGGTATGTAAATATGCTCATCTGTGCCTTTTGACACTGATAACTCAGAAAGCAATAGGTTTTGTTTAGAAAGACCATTTCAAACTAACAGATGAAGTACATATAATATTTTTACTACTCAAAATCTGGACTATTGAGCATTCACATCGAATTCAAGACCCTCCAAGAACACTGTATAATGTAATGCACACAGTCAAAGATTAGATGGCTTTACCTTATGTAATCACAAAAATTATACTTAAAATAAATAAATAAAATCCAGGGCCTACTCGGTAATCTATATTTATGTACTGTGGTTACATATGAAATGTCAGGGATAACAGTATTTAAATTATTTTAGTGTTAGGGTCTCTGTTAAAAATTTGTCACAATATTGGGTATATATCCAAAGGACTTTGTATCCTACTACAGAGATATCTGCTTATCCATGTTCATTGTTGCTGTATTCACAATAGCCAGGAAATGGAAACAACTTAAATGTCCATCACCTGATGAGTGGATAATGAAACTGTGGTACACTTACACAATGGAATATTATTCAGCTGCCAAGAAAAGTGAAATTAAGAAATTTGCAGGTGAATGGGTAGAACTAGAAACAATCGTCCTGAGTGAGGTAACCCAGACCCCGAAAGACAAATATCACATATTCTCTCTCATAAGTGGGTGTTAGCTTTGAATCCTTAGATAAGTACGTTTCAAGTGGAAAACCCATAAAGGTCAGGAAACTAGTAAACAGGCATGAAGGTGGAGGGAAACGTTCTGGGAGGGGAGATAGAGTGCAGTGATATAAAAGGGGGAAGGGGAACAATGGAGTATAAAGGGTAAGATGGGGTGGGAAATGGGAGGGCAGGGAAGAAGAGGGAGTTTGGGGAAGGATAACACTAAAGCCTTTGAAAAAAGTCATATGGAAACCCACCACTACACAGCTTCTTAAAGTGTATACATATACAGTATGGAAAGATTAAACGAAGTTATTCCTTAACAGGGAACATTGCCCCTACTAGACACCATAGGCTAGCAAAGAAAAAGCCCAATGCCAGGACCATTCCTGCCCCTCTCTATTTTGAAATGGTTGGATATGGACCCCATAGACCCTCAAACAATACTGGCTATTGTCCCTGCTCTTGGTTACCCACCATAACTTGATGGTAAGACACTGTTGCTAAATATCCTACATATATCAGCTGTAGAACAAGCAAGGAGAAATCAAGTTAGTACTGACTTCAAAGTTTCATCTCTACTGGCTAGCTTTCATATTGCTGCTACCCATGCTACCTGAAGACAAAAGTAATCATCAACCTTGCCCAGCTGTGAATCCTGTGAGATACAACTGTCCCAGCAAGATACACCCACTGGTGCAATAGTGGCACAAATGTTATGTGAGTAATCAATTACTTCTGACTGGATTTAAGGTCTGCTTCACAAAATGGAGCCCATACCTCACACCAATATCAAGTTTAAGAACCTGTGGCTAGACAAGTCATGGGCCATAGGGGAGGCTTTACTACTATTATTCTGCTAAATAGACATAGTATTAAGTTGACTGCTGATGACTTATTGTTATGCCCATAAATGAATGCGTCCTCTACTCTTACCAGAGAAGCCTTGCCACACAGCAGATAGTGATTAACACAGAGACCCATAACTGGCCAATGTGCAGAGAGGCTGCAGAGTACTTATCCCTGAATAGGACACCTATATCAAACCTCTCCCTCTCAAGGCTTGGGGACCTTTTTAAAAAATATTTTATTATTTTTACTTTATGCATATGAATGTATTGTCTGTGTGTATATAAGTGTACCTATGTTGTTGAATACTCGCAGAGGTCAGATGAGGGCATCTGAATCTCTTGGAAGTGGAATTATGGATGTTTGTTAGCCACCATGTGGGTTCTGGGAATTGAACCCAAGTCCTCTGTAAGAGCAACCACTGCTCTTAACTCAGGGATCTTTGTGGAAGAGGGGGTAGAAAGACTTTAAGAGCCAGTGTTGGTGGTATATGACTACAAGGAAGGAGAATTTTCCAGACAGCTGGACAGTAACTCTTATGAATGGTGACAGTATGCATAAATCCTACATCAGCTCTACCAGACAAAATCCCAGTATAGTAGTGGGGAAGTAAGTAAGAAGCTACAGTCCAACCAGAGAAACTGTGGGTAACTGATAGCTGCTGGAAGATGATCACTTTTCTTTAAGGGTGTGATGCTGGTAGGTTAACCAGGCTCCAATGGATAGACCCACCCCACAGGGCATATGGAGACTCAAATTTGACTTGATAGACCCTAATATCTATCTATCTATCATTTATCTATCGATCTATCTATCTATCTATCCATCCATCCATCCATTTGTCCACTCATTTGTCCATCTATCTATCTATTTAACAGAGTCTATGAAACTGGGTGGGAGGTATTAGTGGGGCATGTAGATGGGGAGGGGATCTCAATATGATCAAAATATAATGTATGAAATTCTCAAATTTTTAATAAAATATAAAAAAAATATTGTCACAAATAACACATCCCAGAGGAACAATAGCATAGCATTTGGGCAGCATAGCTTTCACTGAAACCAAGTCCCTTGTCCACTGAAAGCTCACATTTGAAATGTAAACACAATATACTCCTCTTCTCTTTCATGTCTCATGTCTATCACCTGCCAACAAAATTCTATGAACTCAGAACAGAAAAATAAAAACAATGTGGTTATTGCCTTCGAAAATTCACTGGCTAGCAAGATGGAAGCACACAAAGAAATAACCATATGTATCTATGTTGAATTCCACTGTCTTCACTAGGTTTCATTGCTGCTGTCACAAAATGTGACAAACTCAGGCCTGGAGGTCAATGAAACACTTCCTTTGAGAGACTTTGGAGGAGAATCCAAGATATCCATCCTCCAGATGTTGCCTACATTCCTTGGTTCATAGCGTCTTCCTTCATCTTCAAATTGCTTTATTTGAGCTTCTAGTTTCATCACCACAGCCCATTTTTAGACTTTGACTTTTTTGCCTCCATCTCATAAAAACCTTCTGTGTTTTTCTTCTGGATTTATTTGTGTAGTCTTGTGTAGGCAACCACAGCCTCTGTTAGTTCATTGGTGCAAAACATGTCATGTCTAGAAAACTTTTACAGAAATCCTTCCAAACCTCTGGCGTTTATAATCTTTCTGCCCCCTCTTCCATAATATCTCCTGAGTCTTGAGAGGAGAGGATGTGAGGTAGATGTCCCATGTAGGGCTGAGTCCTCTACAGTCACTTATTCTTAGCACTCTGACCAGTTATGAAGTCTCTAAATTAACCACAATTTACTGAAAAATTAAGCTTCTCCGACGAGCTTTAGAGCTGCACTGATCTCTGAATAAAAAGGTAAGTATTTAGAAGGTAGTTTGATACTATGCCCATTTAACAACACAATCAAAGTAGGTTCTGCCTTAGGGCCTTTGACCTACCCAGTGACAGATTCTTGGCCCAGGTTACAGCACCAGGTGTGAGCTCTATCTTGTGGAGCAGGCAGGCCTTAAATTCAACTGGAAAGTGATTGGTTACTCCATAATATTTGTGCCACTATTGTACCAATAAGCACACCTTGCAAGGCCAGACACTGCTATAGCTTTTGCTTACAAAGATCCCACCTGAACAATCCAGAATAATTTCCCAGTCACTATCATAACTTAGTCATACCCACATGGTCTATTTTCCCATTTAGAATAACGCATTTACAGGTTCAGAGGTTTCAAATGCTGACATTCTTGGAGGACCATTTTGCCCATTATTGTATTTATCATAGTATAAAGAATGGCATAAATTTAAAGTGAAATAAACCCATAAGAAGACATCCTTAATCTAATGAGAATCAAGGTAGAGAGGATACTGACCTGGGATTTAAAAGCAGAATAGAGTTTTGTCTGACAGAAACATCTGAAAAAGCTTTTCAGGAAGACAGAACGAGCATATCTTGTCTGTTTGAAGAAAGAAAATTGTTCTAAAGGACCAGCAGTTTCAAAGTCTCAGGTTAGGAGGAGACCAAGTATGAACTCTGCCTGCAACCATATATGCCTGCTAAGGAAGCAAGAAGCGCAAAGAGGTATGCTGACTTACCTACTGGGTGGTGACGTGCTAGAGAGTGGCAGCACAGAGACCAGGATCCTGGTCCCTCTCCTCCTCATGAAATCTACCAATGTTTAGATATATGCTTAGGTCCAGATGGCTGGGTTTCTGCCTACTTTCCATTTTCCATAAAATTAATGCAAACTTAATGTGGAAATCAACTCATTGTTAACTGACAAAGTGGAGTGTTTGATTTTTTAACTGAGAAACACAAATATTCTTCCAAACAAACTTCAGAGGCCTTCTGGATTGATAGTTTGGAGCAGGAAGAAGGATATAAATAAAAATAATGAGACATATCATTTTTAAAATGACAACTCTCTAAGCTCAGCAATTTCTTCTTAGAATATGAATTGGCAGGTGTCAGTGACAAAAACTGTCTGACTAGAAAGTGGATGTTTGTTGAATAAAACCCATTAATGCTTATAGAATTGACTGTCTCAGGGAGGAGCTCATGACAGTATGATGTTCACAGAGATGTACTAAATGGGCTTTTTATCCATTATTTTAGTCACTGGTGGGAATAGGGCCAGATTTGGCTTATTATCAGCAGACTGAGCACTTCATAAATACTGATTCAAGTGATAGGCAGGCCATAAAGAGTTCTAATTGTGCCACAGCACAATGACATTACTTAAATGTGGCTGCAGGAACATCCTGACTGCTCGTGATTACTACTCTTCTTTCATGAAAATCCAGAGAATTAGTCCAAGGCTCCTCCTCAGATTTCTCCCTGGGAAAGTTATGCCTTTATACACAGGGTTTTGTTTTTAACTTATGGCAATGAAACAATGAATAGTTTTGCTCACTTTATATTATTCTTTTTGAAAATATTTTATTATTTTATTTTAATATGTGTATGAGTGTATTGCCTGCATGTAAGTGTATCCGAGTCATGCAGTGCCCAAAGAGGCCAGAAGAGGGTGTTGCATCCCTTAGAACTGGAGTTACAGATAGTTGTTAGCCTCCATGTGGGTGCTAGGAATCAAACCCAGGTCCTCTGCAAGAGCAGCCAGTGCTCTTAACTGCTGATTATTTTTGTATCATGGGAAACCCTCTGACTCCCTTTGAAATCACATCTACTCCTAGGCTGGCTGTTTTAAGAGGTTGCACAATAACCAGTTTATCCTTGATTTCATATTTTGCCTTTTGAATAACAGTGTATCTTTGGTATAAACCGTATGAGGATTTGGAGTCATAGGCACATAATTGAGTCAAAAATAAGTTAGAAGTTCTAAAGAGAAATAATTTTCATCACCAAATTACTGTGAATTTGAAAATTCAATTCTCTTTTACTTGCAGCCCAGAAGGTGGTCATTTGTGAATGCTTCTTTGAGAATGCTAATACTGCAAAAGGACAAGAATGATGAGGCAATCTGTCACAGATTCAGAAAAAATGCGATTGGATCCAGATTGGAGAATTTCTCCATCAGTCTACAGGGAGTATATTGACTGGCAAATTAGTTAGAAATGGGGACCAACCATTTGGGAAATTTGTCCAGGCAAAGGGAAATAATCTAGAGAACAAATGGAACTGAGAACTAGGAATCCTGGGACTCCAGTGGGCTTTGTGCCTAACAGAAAATTGATTGCACTAAGAAGGACAATGTCCCAGAGTAGATGCTGAAGAGAAAGGCTAACACATTTTAATAATGGCTAGGCAAGGAACACAAGAACCCAGGGTTACGAGGACTGCGGTGTCAGAGGACCGAGAAGCATGCAGTGTTTCCAAAGCCCTAATGCGGAACTGCACACAAAAATTCGGATCAAACATGGCTGCACCTCTATATTAAAGAGGGAGAGGGGTTGTGGCACGGACTGGGATGTTGAGTGCATCTGGAAAGTATTAGCTCTAAGTAATATTTATACTATTATTAATAGTAATAATAGAAGTAATTTGGGCTAGATTGTACAGCTGGGCAGATAAGGTTCAAAGCTGACCCTTTCTAATAAGCCATCTGTGAGTCAGCTTAATCTTTCTGGAATTCAGTTTCATTGAGAATAATACTGTCTCATGGTTTGTTGGTGAGAATGAAATGAAATAATGTCAATAAAGTGTTTGACCCTGGTTGGACCCAGTGAATGCTGGCTTCCTCCAGTTCTGGGAGCTTAGCATTCTCTGGCCACAATACTAAAGTGAGTCTCTGTCCACACTGTCTCTCTATTCTTGGTTCTTTTATATACTTGTTGACATTTTCTATATCTAATTTTTATGGTATGAAGGAATACTACAAGTAACTAATTGACAGGCATGAGTTTTGGTTACAAACTTAAGGAAGTAAACACATATGTGTATATACACACATACACCCACACACACACACACACACACACACGCACATTCTAAACGTATACAGAGAGGTTTAACATCCCTAGGTTTAAAACTCAATAATCTGAAACTTCTTGAGCGACAATATGAATATAAAAGTAGAAAATCCCATACCTGCTTTCATGTGACAGGTCACAGTCAAAAACCAAGGCACGCTAGAAATATTGAATAAAGTTACCTCCAGCTATGCATATAAGGTATATATGAAACACAAATGAACTTTATATTTAGATTTGGATACTATTCCCAAGATATTTCAATCTATATATGCAAACAGTCTAAAATCTGTAAAAAATCTGAAATCCGAAATACTTCTCATCCCAAAAATTTCAGATAAGGGACTACGTGTGTGTATTATCCAAACACACTATGCCTCTATACAAACAAATATATATGCCTCTGTAACAAATTATCCCTGGCATCTTAAAAGATTACAATAGCAAAGGTTGGCAAGGAGCTCTGTTCTGCACAATTCATGTAACCCAAGCTAATGCAGGCCTGACCAGCTTGTAGCTCTACTATTTTATCTATAAATCTATAACTATAGCTGTACAATTTTTACCTGTAAATCTCCACTGAAATAGGGCATTGGAGGAGGCACATTATCTCTTGAGTACTCTGTTTTTTTTTAAATCGGGTTTTCTCACAGCTTATTGGTGACAACTGGTCATGTAATCCCAACCTAGGCTATAACAAAAACCGATAAATATAAGGATAACATTTTAAAAATTTCTTTATAAACTTGAAGTGTATTAGGACTTCTTTTTGGTGACAAGTAGTAGAAGAAATTCAACTAAAATTGCATTAAAAGGCAAAAAGTGTTTTAGTTCTCAAAACTGAGAAGGGGTTTATTACTGAAACCAGCACTACTGGATACACAGACTCAACCTGGGTGAGTTTGGTGTCTTTCCATCTCTGAGTCCAATCTTCTGTCCTGGCTTCTGCCTTCAGAATGTTTATTTCCAGGTCAGCAAAGCTGGCTGCCAACCACCTTCCACTTCTGCCTAGTGACAAACTGGAATAAACCAGTCCTCCCTTTAGTGCTCGTGGAAGTATCCTGTGGAGGACTCTGAGGGACTGGGCTTGGGTCACATGACTTGATACAGTAGGACTCGAAGAACAGACTCCTCTTCCCTCAAACTGCTTAAAGCAGGCTTTCTACTGGTCTACTGAATTGTTTTAGGATGCGGGGGCAGAACTACAGGCCACTAACCACCACTACCTGCCAGAGCAAGGAATACTCTGTAGCCCCCGTTACCCCCTTTGCCATGCAGCACTTGGGGCTTGAAAGTGGTTTCTGTGATCTGAGCTCAAAGGAGTTACATTGATAGATGCAGATGGTCAAATGGCTCCTCTATCTTCTAATATTTTATAGAAATAATAGTTGTGTCTTTTGTAAATTTGACACAGAACACAGCTGGGAGATATTTGAAATTTTAAAAAAAGCGCTATGATCAATGATCTATGCCAAAT
The DNA here is from genome assembly GCF_000622305.1 of Nannospalax galili. Lineage (NCBI taxonomy): Eukaryota > Metazoa > Chordata > Mammalia > Rodentia > Spalacidae > Nannospalax > Nannospalax galili. The sequence continues at coordinate 1,437,592 of NW_008349068.1, read as the reverse complement.
CATAAAATAGTTCTTTTAAAGGAAAAAATAAGGATGCATCACACAGGCAGGAGGGATTTCTCAGGCTGGCTTTATGGTGTGCTTTACGGCTGGCCTGGATTACTGTGTTGCTGTATCTCAATCTCTTCCAGAAATCTGCCGCTCCATCTCCCATGCCCATCAGCCTGAATTCAATCCTCTGCCTGCCAGGCCTCCGTGTGAGCGGTCATCTAGCAAAATAACCAATTACATTTGTGACTGTGGCCTCCTGACGACTTCCTCAGTTGTGTTTCAGAAGCCCATTTAAAATACATTTCTCGTTTTACTACACATTCAAATTTTATTCCTCTGGTTATAGAACTATAAATGTCTGCATTTCATACAGACTCAAAATGAAGGGTATATAAGAATGTATAAATCACACTGCAAAACTTGCATTTTCTTCATTGAATTGTACTCGATATTTGGCTGGATGAAAATTATTACATTATCTGGCGACTGTTCACACTCTTTTATATCTAAATATGTAAAAGAGGGCAACACAATGCATTCTTTTCACAAGCAGGCTATGAAAGACCTTATTTTAATGTGAAATAAAATTTATTTCTGAAATCTAACAATGCTCTAGTGGGTATGTGTATTTTTTATGCCCATATGATTGGAGTTAAGTTTCATCACATAAAAATTTGGGAAGTTCAGTTGTTGGGAATTGAAAATTGATCTACTGTTGATAATGTGCAAAATGGGAGCTGTAATATTGACCCTGCCTCAAGAAGGTAACTTAAAAACAAGGACATAGCTTCTGATTCCGTATGAGGGAGGGCCTCCAAACTTGAGATTGGAGAACTATTTGGAGAGAGAGGCCTCTGGGCCTTTGTGAAAATAGGAAGGAGTGGTCTTCCCTAATGCCTGCCACTTGAGAAGTTATTTGTTCACTTAAAAAAAAAATAACAAAATGTTCTTCAAAATAAACAAATACCCAGGTGCAGGTTACATCAGGGACTGGCTTTTGAGGGCTTCATCCTCTGCAGCTGTGAACACTACTCAGTGGAGAGGCCTTGACATCTGTTCCTTCCGCAAAAAGGGAAACAAGTCTCAATCTGACTTTTGAAGCGTGTACTTAGGACCCCTGAATTGAACCTTATGTTTACTCAATCACTATGTCTATGTCTTTAAATCGTTTCTACATTTATACCTTCTCCAAACCATCTGTCAGTGTCACCTAGCCAAACTAGCAGGATCATTGGAATAAAGATATAGGAACAAAGGAGATGACTCAATAGATAAAATAACTTGTCTTGGAAGTGTAAGGACCTGAGTTTGATCCCCAGAACCCACATTAAAAGCTGGGCCTGGTGGCATGTCTTAGAATCACAGTGATAGCAAGATGGCAGATGGAGACTGGTGGACCCTTGGCACTCACCAGACAGCTAGCTAGGTGGCCAGATAGCTAACCTTGTATACCTGCTAAAATTCTTGGTCAATGAGAGGCTCTACCTAAAAACCAAAGGTACAATGCATCTGAGAACACCTGCGGTTGTCCTTAGACCGTCACACACACATGAACACATATACATATGCACATACACGTACACATGTACACATATGCAAAGATGTTTAGAAGACATGAGAGAACACTTGAAAGAAAAAGAAATAATTCTGAAAATCATCTCCCTCTCCAGGTCACCTTGTTTATATACTTCAGCATCTAAAAATGACAGGACTTTTCAATGCACAGGTACATAATCTCTACAGAGATCAGGGGCCCAGATCTGGAATCTATAACTCTTCATTTCCTGAATAAGCAACATCTTTAAGCAGCCTGTCTTTTGTTTTATTCAACATAATTACTACATTTGAACATTCATGAAATATGAACACACATGAAGAAACAAATTGCAAACTGATTAGAATCTCTCTTCATCTTCCCAATAGCTGGCAAGACCATACAGTTTTCTAATACTTGCTTCCTTTCCCTCACCCTTGACAAGTCAAATAAGGGACTCCAAGGAAATCACAGTTCTAATTGTGTAAAGGAAGATCCATTTCTAGGAAAAGAGAGATATGATCATTGTTAAGTCCATCTAATTTATCACTTTCAAAATCTATATTTCAAGAAGTTCCATCAACAACATGCAGATGTAGGCTCCACACCACTGGATGAAAAAGACACTTTTCTGAAAGGAATTTAACCTCTCAGTCTTTAAATGGCCTTTAGCTTTGGACCTATGATAGTACCAAAATCGTAATAGACCATTTTCTCTCCTTTTTCTTTCAGTGCTTCTGTTTCTTTCTTAACATTTTTATAGTCCTCTGTCTGTTCCTCCATTTATCACTATTGATGTGGCTAGTTTGCTTTGGGGGCTTTTATATTTTGACTCTCTCAATCTTACATCTTTTCTCTACAATTATAAAAGTCTTTTAAGTTTCAGCTCTAGACTCCTTTCGAAGTAAATACCCAACAAGCTACTCAGTCTCCAGATATTGTTCTCAGAGGTGCCGTTGTGCATAGCATTCAGTAACACCCTTACTTTGGCACTCTTTGGCCCCCATCAATGGATACCGTCTCTCTTTTTGGCGTGTGTTCCCTCTTTCCAATTAGATAATAAACTTGGAGACAAGAGACTTCCCTTTCGATATTCCCAGCACCTGGAACTGGCACCTCTTGTAAGTCTCCTATGACTGCCAAAGTGTCTCTTACTTCCTATCCAAAGACTATCTGCAGATAGCTCTTTTCCTTCCTTCCCTAGGACAGATGTACTAGAGTGGAGCCTCTACTATTCTGGGCAACAAGTAGAGACCAGACCTGTACAATGTCTCTTTCTTACTGGTTCCTTCCTTTCTTACATCACCACCCCTATTTCTATTTCTTTATAGTTGCACCCCTAATAAAATTATGCATAGAAGTTCTTACCTTACTTTGTGCTTCCTGAAGCATTCCCTACAGTGATATCTTCAAAGGCTTGCTGCCCTGCTGTGCAGAATGCGTGCAGCGGATAACCTCCAGCGCCCTGGTAGTTTCTCTAGGGTCTCTCTTGGGTGTGAGATGCCTCACTCGAGGCTATGAACTTCTTAAGACAGCCCCATTTAGAGACAGAGCAAGTGGATATATAAAAAGCGTGTCTGTGTTGGCCCAACCCAGGATCACATAGACAGGCAATTTTTAACCCAGTTTGCCTGGCCAGGTTGGCTAAGGCTTTGTCAGAGTGTGGGGGAGAAGTTTGCCTTTCCCCATGGGAAGTCTTGCTTCTTCCCCTTCCTTGCACAGATGTGGATACTTGGGCATGTTGGTGCCTTAGACCCTGTCCCGTCATCTGCTCTAGAGAACCCAGTCCATGATGAAATTATTCCCAATTTCTTGGGATGCAGAAACACTCATTCAAAAGTGTCATGGGTAAAACATGAAATATAGAACTCTACTATACCCAGAGATTCAGACGATTTGATCAATCACTCTCTTTATCTTCCTCTTGGCTCTGCTTCTCTCTGGCTTTCTTCTCAGGCAGCTTGGCCCCCAACATATCAAGCTTACCACTTACCACTCCAGTGAGAAGAGGTAAACTTTCTTAGAAAGTCCTGGAATTGACACTCATTGATACAGATTATCATTTTATTTGTCCAGCTTTAAAGCAGCCACCAGAACAAATATGCAATTTGTAAAGCTCCCTACAAAATGAAATTCAGGACATCTCATTCAAAAGTTTGTAAGACTTTTTAGATGTCAATGACTGACCTTTAAATCAACCATGTTGCCCGGGTTGCAGGCTCCTGAATCCAGCCCTGTCAATCACTGTGACTGGGATATGATATGCTCTACCTGATAAGAGCCGGACATGTGCTAATTCCTAAAGTTGAGGTTGGTGCTACTGGAGAAACTGGACGCATTGCCGCTGGGCCCCAAAAGACCGTTCATACAGCAAGACAACTTCATACTAGCTTCATAATATCTGGAAAGGTCCTTCGGCATGATAGAAAGAATAAACTCCAGTTTCACAGAGTCTTAGAGCGGAATCCTGAATTTGACATTTCTAGAAGGTAGCATTCAGCATGACTGAATTTCACCGAAGGTAAATTTCCTTTCCTGAAGGTAGGGCATGAAAAGAACTACTTGCTTTGCAGGGTCCTTGTGATGCACAGAGGAGACAACATACGTAAATGATCAGTCTAATATCTGTCAGAAAGGCCTCATAGTACAAAGCACCTCAGAACAGTATGTAGAGTGAAGTAAGAAAGAAACACTTGAACCCAGGCCGGGCAAGGAGCATCTTCCTTCGCCTTCAGCTCCTCAACAAGAAAATGAGATTTCTCTATTCCTAATTTCTTGGGGTCATCCTGAGGACAGTGAAGGTAGGAAGTCTGGTACCAGGGTTGGCTGCCCTAGTCTAACCAGCAGAGGCCTTCTGAGGAAGGCCCTCCCTTCCCAAATCTGGAGGACCACTCATTTCTAGTACTGTATAGAAGATTCCAGCTACACTAGCTACTGTGAATAAGCTATGATCTGGGAACAAGTAAGAAGACTAAATAAAAAGCAAACCCGAAGTGAACTTTTGGTTGTTATGCTTAGAGTTGAATAAAATTCATGTTAGGTGACAGTGAAATCTTTAACATTCGTTCTCATCTCGTTTTAGCCAGTTCTGTTCTTTCCTCCTCTATTTCTCAAAACTGGGTTGGAATAACCAGCATTTCATTGTCTTTGGGCCTCAGGTTCAGGGACAAATTGTAAGATTCAGTTAACAAATAAGTTGTTCATGTTGACAAATGACTTAAATACACTTCTAGGGTATATGTTCTCTGTCATACCTGAACCGGCAGAGAGATAGTCTAGTGTCAGAACTAATTCACTTTAGTATGTATGTGTTCATCATTGTATTAAGCAAATATTCAATATTCAGTGATCACTTCTAGAACATGTAGAAGATATAATAACTACAGCATTCACCAGAGGCATTTATTTAGGACCAACAGCTTTGAAATTAAATTTTAAAAGTATTGTTGCATCATGCTGGGAATGTAATAAGCATGTCATATTGACTTGTTTTATTTAAAAATAAGAATGAGAATGGTGGAAATATTTTCCAAATGCTTGGGAAACATAAGAATTTATAGTCCGTGCTACTTGTTTTGTTAAAGACATTTTTTAAGGTTCATAGGAAGAAATGAATAGTGACTTTTTAAAAATAATCCCATTTTTTTTCAAAGCATTATGTCTTTCTCCTATACTCCCCTGATAACTATCACACCTCTCCCTGGTGTAATGAGCCTGAGTCTAATGTCAGTTTCCCAGGATGCTCATGGAAACCCCAAATGAGCTTGCCATTTGTGGTCATGTCACCAGTGCTGATAGATTTCCATAATCATATTGTTTAAAAAAAAAAAAGCTCAATAGTTCCTGTCAGTTCAAATTTGCACAGAAAATGCAACTGGAGACCAGGGAATGGCCCTCTGGCCAGCTGTGATTTCTAAATTCATGATTGTAGGTTTCTCCCGAGGTCTTGAAAATCTGAAAGGAAGCTTCCACATTGTAAGGACAAGTCGAAAGGTGGACTCCTGCAGGGAAATCTCTAAATTCAACTAAAAACCACTCGAAATCAGCAAAACAGAATGGTAGGCCAATGGAAGACACTCAAGTCAGAATTCTGTTTGGATTAGAATTCATATCAAGATCCTGAGTTAGTTACAAAATCATGGTTATTCCCCTTAATTTTGGAGTAATTAGGAGCACTGTGGACCTGTTCTGCTTTCCCTCTTAAACCCCAATACTCTGCCTCAAAGAGCCCGGCTCCCCCTCCACCTAGAGTTCCCCAATCTGCCCATCATTGGCAGCACTCTAATCCCATGTAATTGTATTAGTCTCAATAGCAGATTAACGCTAAGTGCCCCCACAGAAAGGGAGCTGTCAGCTCTGCTATTGTTTTTCATTTAATGTGATTCTGCTGCAAAGAAGAAAGGCAGCCAGAGCCCTCCATCTCACATTACAGACCACAGTTTCTAAACCAATTAAGGGGAAAGGATTTACAGTCCTCAGGATTAGAGACTCTGTTTATATTATCCTATATTTCTTTTCATAATACCCTCCATTTTATGTCTCCTAACAGCCATCTCTCTGGCCCTGGAATGCTGCTGCTTGCCTGCCTGTGCATTTCCCTGTGCGGTTCTCTCGGTTTGCTGTTTGAGTACAGTCACAGAGCTGGCTAATTTTCCCTGATTGTTTTAATTATGTTTCAGAGTTCTCATGTATTTGCTGTCTGGAGAACCGGAGTACAGAAAATGCTGGGGCTGGGCCCAAACCTGATAGTCAAGCAGACCTTGATAAAGCAATGCATTTCTGTGGAAGCAATCATTCCAATTAACTAAATAAAAACATCCTGCAGGATGTTTGTCAGAGAAATAATTCTTGGCTCTCAGAAAGCATATTGGTCACTATCCTGATATTGCAGCAAAAGGTGACAATTTTTTTTTCTTTAAGAATTACGTGTGATGTGGAAGGTGAAATGAGGTTTCATTGAAGTGAGGAACAAATGGAAAAAATGCTATTTAAGAAAGAGCTCCTGACCATTTTAAGCACGCTGTGGCCTGCCTGATCGGAAGGTTGGTTCAAGGCTTCCCTTAACTCTTCTTTTCCTGAATCTATATATACCACCAGAAGTCCAGCTGACTTTTTCCTGCCCAAGTATATGTATAATTTTTCCCTTGGCTGGTGCTGTAACAATGAAAACCCTCACTCAATGGCTTTCTATTAGAACCAAATGGATTTGGAGAGGCACTTTTACTCTTAATGGACCTTTTCTATTGAATTCCATTTTTCAGAATTTTATTTTTGTTTCAGTTGAATATTTAAACAGGTTTAAATTTTAAATATCTGTGCTGAACAAGCCCCGATATATATTTTTCAAATTGCTGTAATACTTCACTGGGTTTCATTTTTAACTCGATACAATATGCATAATCCATTATGTTAGCATTACATAAGTTGAGTATGCTTAGACACCGGCTCAGGCACCCGTTTGCACAGTTAAATCACACCACTGCAACGAACTGTCTTATCAAATTATTTTTATAACAGCTTTGTTACTAACCAAGCATAAAGTGGCTTCTAAAATTCAACTGAGGGCTCATTATGGTAGGAATACCCATTCTGATTAATGAAACTTTTATTTAAGTTTTTCCTTAAATGAAATTATCTTATTCTAGTCTTTTAACATGATCAGGAAGAAATAAACTAGGTCTCCTTTGAGGAGAATTGCATTTCTAATCCTATTTAGTTTTATAGATTCTGCTTGTTAACCCATTTTTCCCTAGGATTGCTTTGGCTCTTGGAAATGAACACACATTTGAGTTTTCTACTATACTCAGGGAAATAAATAAACACAAAAAACTCTGAGTTCAGTGATAACCCACAAAGGACTTTGAAGAGTACTAAATGCCTAAGATCAAAGCCCTGAATGCACTTAGGCTCCCTCACACATTGTTCTGTGTCTTTGAGCAAGTCATTTCACCTCAGTTCTATTTTTCTCACTTTTCAAGTGGCAATAATAATTGCCTAAACACTCATGCAAAATAGCATAGAATGTTTAACTCAGTGCCTAACTCCCGGAAGAGCTTAATTGTTACTCTAGCAGATGAGAATCTCATGGAAACAGAAAACATAACTCACAAAATAATGTTCAACCAATATAATGTGAGCTGAAGGCTGGCTGGAGAGGAGATGATGGAGATAGACTTTCAATATAGCAGAGATGAAGGGACCCTTTGCCCTGGTGTTTGGGGACAAGTTCCAGCAACTTCTCTTACTGTGAGAAACTGAATCTAGGGCAGTCTTTCAATCAGTGCATGAAGATTGAAACTGGCACATATACAGAGGAGGGCAGCAAATGAAACAGCTGTGACTTTTTACTCCTTCGTGATATTTAAACTGAACTCAGTGTATATTAGCAGCGCTTTAGAGAAACAACCCCCACTCCATCCATCCAGTGCAAAACCCACACTCACAATTCATTCGCTAGGCTTATAAGGTTCTCAGGCTATAGCAAATTGGAGAAATTGATGTTTACCCTGAAAACTTGCACCATACACTATTTGTAGCTGCTGTTGCCTTGGTACATGTCTGTTAGCGTGCCTGGACTTAAATCCCTGCTTGATAACCTTTAACTCTTTGCTTGGAGGCAAAATCAATGGAAGGTGGAACTAAGTAGGAGGATGCAGAGGAAAGGAATGGGGACTCCACATTGCAGCTCTCTCCAGACTTTAACAAATTCTGGACACAGGTGGGAAAAGTCAGTCGTGTTAAATAGCCACAATTTCTAAAGGCTTTCCTGCACTGACATTTCTAAAGAGTTTCTGGTCAATATAAGAGAAAAAGCCTTTCTGGGAAATCAGGCTGATCACCTTGGGAAGGGGTGGAAGCTGAAGTATGTTTTTGATACAGGCACATCCTCTGTGAATTCAGTATGCACGACTGTGCCTGCAGAAGGCCACTGTCACAACGCTGTTCTCTATCCCTGCTTCTCTCTCTCTCTTTTCCCTTGGAGACATTCCATTGATTGATGCTTCAGAGAATCCAGAAGTTTTCTGCTTTCTAATGTGTGTATCTGCTGCACGTGTCTAACTGGCTGTAAGGATGGTATGAAACATTTTGATCCTTGTAAATTATGCTAATACTTGGAGTCTAGTCATTATTATAAAATTTAGAGAGGATAAAACACAGGCAGCCATAAATATAGAATTTTCACTTTGATCATGGCAAAGTTATAGGCTCCTGCAGTGATTAATCATTTATAGGTCTTAAAGATTTCTGCCAATGTGAAGACTTAACAATCTTCTACTTCTGTCCAAATCTTTCCCAACAATAAACAGAAGCCACTGAAGAAAGGTCATGACAGGAACATGCTTCCTGGCCAAGTGGCTTCAGAATCCACATTCTGCTTATATGACAGGAACAGCAAAGTTGCTGCCTTGGCATCAGAAGAATACCACAACCAAATGACTCAAGACAGCGGTGAGAGATAAGAACTTGAGGACATCCCTCTTGCCTAAGGGACCAGACGCCTTGCTTTTCCAGCAGCTGCTTTTACAGGGATCATTCAAACATTCGCCCATGAACTTCAAGTAATCCACTCGGCCCCTTTCTATGCATACTGCTAGTTAGTTGTTTCCTCTAGCCTCTAACTCTTCAGTCCTTCCTCTTGTGCCCTGAGGACAGAGACTGTCCTCTCCAATACATTGTATCCTCCTCGCTCAGGACCTGTAATTAATAAGTCTGATCTTTGTGCTGTGGTCATTGTTGAATTTGTGCTTTCTATCCAGAAAACCAGGAAGACCACAGGCCAGCTTTCCCCCCGCCCTCATGTCAGAAGAGTCAAGGGCTGGCTCCCAGTGCCAAAGCAATGGCAGGCAGGCATAAGTAGACATAGGTCAGATAAGAGCCACTAGGATTTCTGTTCTAGTTTCTTAGTTGCTGTGACAAAATACTCTGACCAGTACCAACTTGGGGAGGAAAGGGTTTATTTCATGTTACATATCCTGGGTCACAGTTCCTCAGGGAGCCCAAGGTAGGAACTCAGGGGAGGAACCTGGAAGCAGGAGCTGGAGCACAGGCCATGGAGGAACGCTGCTTATTGGCTTGCTCCCCTGGCCCTGCTCAGTCTGCTTTCTTAAACAACACAGGCCCACCTGCCCAGGGGTGGCACCACCCACAGTGGGCTGGGACCTCCCACATCACACAACAATCAAGAAGATGACCCACAGACATGGCCATAGGCCAGTTCAATGGAGACAATTCCCCAATTGAGTCTCCCTCAACCCAGGTGTGTCAAGTTGACACTAAAACTATCCAGCACAGTATCTTTCAATATCAATATGTTTTCTGGGAGTCTAACTGGGCCTTAAGCTCCAGAAGTTTCCCAAGAAAAGCATAATCCAACTCATGACAAGATTGTGAGCTGCTCTGGTCATGGAAACCCAAGTTCAGCACAGGCTCTCAGGACAGACAAGAATAAAACAAATGTACATGTCATAAACAGGGATAGGATTAAAAACTGAAGATGAGGCTGGAGAGATGGCTCAGTCGTTAAGAACATGTACTGCTTTTCCAGAGGACCTGAGTTCAGATCTTGGTATACACATCAGGCAACTTACCACTGCCTGTAACTCCAGCTCAAAGGGATTCAATGCCCTCTTCTGGATTCAACAGGCACTTGTATTTATGTGCACATACCCACACTCAAACACTCACATACACATAATTTAAAAAATAAATCTTTGGGGCTGGAAAGATGACTCAGTGGTTAAGAGCACTAGCTACTCTTGCAGAGAACCTGGGTTTGATTCCCAGCACCCACATGGCAAATAACAACCATCCATAACTCCAGTTCCAGGGGAATTTAACACCTTCTTTCGACGTCCGTGGGCCTTGTACTTACACACATGCAGTCAATACACTCATACACTAAAATAATAATAATAAATAAAATATTTTTAAATTTTTTTTAAATCTCTAAAAAATCCTTGAAGACTATCTAGACAATGCCTGTCATCTCAGTCCCACTCTGCAACAACCTTGTTGGATATCTTTAACACATCTTTATACTTCCTTGAACTTCTTCAGTCATAAAACGGAGAATTTAAAAATTCTCCAGGGTCCATTCCAGTTTCACCATTCTATAAAGAGCTGTAATAGATCCTCTACTGTTTTAGAAAGCATGAATAAATAAAATTCACCATCTAAGAAAGCAGAGAATCGTACAGAATCATGAACTCCTAAGTGAATAACTCATCTTCTGACAAGCAAGTCACTTGAGTTTTTGAGAGAGCATCTTCACCTGTCGTATGGGACTAGTAGTACCTACTACCTCTACCCTGACAAGTACCAAGTGACACATGGACAGTAAGTACACTTTGCAAAACAACAATAACAAAAAGCACTAGACAGGAAAGCTGTGCTATGACAGTTACGAGGTTTATTTCTCCTAGTAGCCATACTTACGCTAATGGGCACCTTTTAATAATCTGCAGGCTCTCCACAGATCCAGCACAATGCTAAGGATATCATTCATCTTCAACCAATAATTCTTGAATCAAATGAGTATTTGTGTGTGTATATGCATGTGATGTGTTTGTATATGTACATGTCTGTGTATGTGTGAGAGAAAGACAGGAGAGAGAGAGAGAGAGAGAGAGAGAGAGAGAGAGAGAGAGAGAATGCTATAGTGTACTTATTATTCACCACTATGTATTCCAAGATAGATGCTGGCAAAAGGAACACTGAGATTTCAGATATGTGCTACTGTATCCAACTTTATGTGGGTTCTGAGGATCCAAAATCAGGTCTTCATATTTAGATGGTAAGTGTTTTATCCATTGAACCATCTCTCCAGTTCTCAAATGGGTGTTAAATAGGAATTATGTTTTTAATCACATTAAATTCTCATCTAACTTATAATTTCAAGGACCAGAAACTACCAAATGTTGAGGTTACAAGGGAGAAAAGCAGCACAGGCCAAGGACAGAGAGCAAGGCCTATGGAAACACCAGATTCTGTGTTCGAGTGAACTAGAGAAACTGGCACATTCTCTCTTCCTGTCAAGATTCATATTAGCCCATGAAAGGCTTTGAGCATCCTGCAGCAAAATAGTAAAGTAACATCTACTTCTACTTGTTATCTTTGCATCCTCAAGCTCAGCTCTACATGGGACATCTATATCATGCCCCTCTCCCCACAAGGCTCAGGGATCATCCCCCAAAAGCAAGTGGAAAGATTGTAAGAGCCAGAGGCAATGGAAGACTGCAGTAATAGCATTTGCCAGACATGACACAGCCATTACACACATGAACTCACAGTGACTGGGACTGAATGTATAAGAGCTGTACAAGACCAAACCAGACAAAACCCCATCATGGATGGGGGAGGGGCTCATGAAGTTCTACCCCTATTTGAGTAGATATTGGCAACTAATGGTTGCTGGAGGAGAGTCTTTTCTTCATGCTCTAGTAGATGATGGCCCTATACAAAGGTACATAGAGGCAGCACTAAGTAGACTCAGTGGGTTTATAAAAAGAGCACCTGAAGTTGGGAAGGAAGAGAAGTAGGAGGATAGGGAAAGAATTGGGGGAGAGAGAATGGATGTTAGATTTGATAAAAACACATTATATGCATATATAAAGCTCTTAAGCAATTTTTAAAAGTGTCGGAATAAAGATTTATTATCAGATGCAGCAGCAGAGTTTTGTAGAATGAAGCTCAGAAAGGATGAGCTAAAAGGCTGAATAGTTTCTTTCTGTCACTTCCTTGGTGAACTCCCACTAGTCATTTAGTCCTTTAGCTGCTCAGATTCCTCTTCAGTAAACCTACTGTCTTCACAGAACCATGTTTAGTTCCCCTTCTTAAGTCATTGATGCAGATTACCCCTGAAAACCTGAATATATGCCACCTCACAGACCTTACCTCTCTCAACATAGGCGGTCATGCAGATAGATGATAGATAGATAGATAGATAGATAGATAGATAGACAGATAGATAGACAGATAGATATGATATGATAGATAGACAGATAGGCAGACAGACAGATACATCCCCACAAGTTCCTTAAACGTGTGGGAGATGACCTTGCTTCAGGTTACTACCCTCTTTTACCCATCTATCTAGCATTTATTGAGTCCTTGGCAAGTGTCTAGATGCAGATATAGACAACTGTATATACAATTACTATATCCAACTATTATTCGGTATATCAAATACTATGATAGCAGTGATAATAACACTGTCGTAGTTTGCTTATCTATTGCTGAGACAAAACACTAAAACCAACTTGAGGAGGAAAGGGTTTATGTCATCTCACAACTTCTAGGTCATAATCCATTACTGAGGAAAGTCAGGATGGGAACTCAAGGCAGGACAGGAACTTGGAGGTAGGTACTAAAGCAGAGACTATGGAGGAATGATGTTTATTGGCATGTTCTGGCCCATGTTCAGCCTGCTTTCTTATATAGCAGAGGACCGCCTACCCAGGGATGATACTGCACAGTGGGCTAGGCCCTCCCACATCACTCAACAATCAAGAAAATGTCCCCACACATGGCCACAGGCCAATCCAATGGAGGTAATTCCTCTCTTGAGGTTCCCTTTACCCAGGTATGTCAAGTTGACAGCTGAATTTATCCAGCTCAATTGATCCCTTGTCAACTTGACATACAAACACATTACTATTAAACCACAATCTTTCCATTTCTTATCTCCAAGATCTCATGTTAATATCAATATTACAACATAAAATAGTACAACTATAAAAGTCTTACAGGCCATGAAAATTCAAGCAATTTAAAAGCTCAGTGTATCTTTAAAATAATCCAAAGTCTCTAAACTGCAGGCTCAGCTCCTATAAAATCCAAAATAAATTACAAACTGTCTTATTTCAAAAGGGAAGAACCAGAAACACTCAAGTAAAGCCAAAGTCCAGCATATAGCTTGATGGGATTCACTCACAATCTTCTGGTCCTCAAAGGGCTTGGGTAGCTCCACTTCTTTTTCTCTGCCATCCACAGCACATGCAACTTGTCTCATAGGCTCAGGCTGTCTCCACTCCACAGCTGCTGCTGCCCTTGGTGGTTGTCCCATGGTTCTGGCATCTTCAATATGCTGGGATCTCTACTGAAACTGAGGCTGCACCTTTACCAATGGGCTTTTCCTGAATTTTCAGGGTGTAAAACCTCAGATTCTCTCTATGACCCCCTTTAGGCCTGGGGGTCGTCACTGCAACTGAGTTTGCACCTTCACCAGTGGCCTCTTCTGGCCTCTCACAGCACAAAGCCTCAGATTCTCTCTACGACCCTTCTCCTTCAGCACCAGCAGCACCTGGGAGAGTCTTATACATTGCCAACTTCTGCTGTCAGTTTCATGTGCAGCTTTGGCCCCCTCTTAACCACAGCTTCTGTGTGCTGACCCCAAGGAAACACTTCCAGAAGATTCCACCTTGATGATGCTGGTCTCTTGTTACAGCTGATCATGCAGTTCCAGTTAACCAGCATCAATTGCCCCAGTAAAGCAAAGGTTTCACTTCAGTTGTGCTGGTCACTTCTTAAACACAGCTGATTCTTCAGCTCCAGTCAACCAGAAACCTCTGATTCTCATTTCAAAGTAACTACAAATGGCACTGATAGTCTTTGCTTCCCTCAAAACTTCACAATCCTGGCCTCTATCATTCACCTTTCCCTTCAGCATATCTGTTCCAAGCTCCACAGCAACAGCTCACTAAGCTCTGAGCACTCAGTGGCTTTTCCAGCCCAAAGTTCCAAATGTTTCCACAATCCTCCCAAAAGGTGGTCAGGTCTGTCACAGCAATATCCTACGATTTTGGTACCAACCTCTGTTTTAGTTACTTTTCTGTTGCTGGGATAAAACACCATGACCAAGGCAACTTATAGAAGGAAGAATTTATTTGGCTTATGATTCCAGAGGGAGTCATGATGGTGGCAGAGGTAGGCAAAGTAGAAAACCAAATGATCACATCTTCAAGCAAGCACAGAAAGCAGAAGAACTGGAGATCTGGCAAGGCTTAAGAACTCTCAAAGCCACGCCTAGTGAAGTGCTTCTTCCAGCAAGGCCATGCCTCAAAACGCTGCCACCAACTGGGAACAAAATGTCTAAATTGGAACCTATGGGGGACATTCTCATTCAAACCACCACAAACACCTAATGTTTACTGAGTGCTCATTATGTCCTTTATACATATTAACCATTTTTTGGTAACTACTGCCCATAGTGGACACTATTACATATTCAGCTTTTATATGAGAAAATGGGCTATAAGAAATATGTTTTATTGGGGGCTAGAGAGATGGCTCAGTGGTTAAAAGCACTGGCTGCTCTTGCAGAGGACCCGGGTTTGATTCCCAGCACCCACATGGTGACTAACAACTGTCTATAAAGCCAGTTCCAAGGGGATCTGACATTCTCTTCTGACCTCCATGGGCATTGCATGACATCAGTGCACTTATACACATGCAGGCAAATACACTCATACACACAAAGTAAAAATAATAAATAAAATGTTTAAAAAAAAGAAATACGTTATGCTAGAAGAGCATAGATATGGTGGCTCAGAGATGTATTTCTTGGACCTTAAAGTTTGGTAGATATGAGCCAGGTGAGGTAGAGGGGACATACTCTTTGATAAAAGGGTGATAGTGATGAGAAGGAAAAGGAGACAAGAGAAAATGTTGAAATGTCTCAGAGAAGCCCCATGATCAGAGTTCAGTGGATTCAGAATGTGTGTGTGTGGGGGGGGGGTTAGAGGCATGGAATGGATATGGGCGAGCTAGTATGAAGTAGGAGATTAAAACAACAGCTAGATCAAGAAAGGCATTTCGATCATCTTTAAGACTTAACTTTAAACCTAAGGCAAATAGAAATCAACATAGATGCTAAGCAAATTACTGTGGGGATCAGGAAATACCATGTCTTTGTAGGGAGATCACTTTGCTGCAGTGTGAAGAAGGGATTAGTTTCAGTCTACATTGAAGAACCAGTGTGGGGACCACCTCAGTCATGAAGGCAAGAGAAGATGGCGTCATGAAGTAGAATAGAGGCAGTGGTAATGAAGAGGCACAGCTGGGGTTGAAAAGCAATTGGAACATAAAAAGTTGATTGGCTCTGATGAGAGGGAAGAACAGAGCCATGCTGCCTTTTGGTCTGGGCAGCTACGTAGGTGGTAGGCGGAAGTGCCATTCATACTTCCAGGGGCAAGTGAACAAGACTGGATGGAAGACAACTTCAATTTGGAATATGATGGATTTGAGGACACTATGAGATATCCGGCTATAAATGTTAGTGTGCAACCTAAGAGCAATACGAGCTGAATATGTCCTTTCAGCTGGCAAAGAACCAAGTGGGGAACTTTTAGAAAGTATGCAGGGAAAATTGCCTACTTGAATATGCCTATATCAAGTAGTTGGCATTCAGAGTAGAAGAGACAAAGGGTCAAACGGGGCTCAGGGAAGGAAAGGCACAGAATATCAATGCCCAAAGGACCATCAGCTTCTCTTTCCCAGCATGGTAGATGCTCTTGGTGCCTTGGTCCTACCTCCTCGGCTGTATCCAGACCATGCTGACAGCTGCCCACCCAAACACCTGAGTTTTTCAGCTCAGCCCAAGAGCTGTCTCCAGTATTCAACAGCTTCAGCATCTGTATTCAGAAGCATTCATGCCCCAGGACAACCCTCAAGTTAGGAGAAAGTGCTCTTGATAGGTATCCTAGTCCCATTTCCTCAGTAAACATTAAAAGAAAATGATTATTCTATTCTACAACAGTCCTTGGCAGAACTTCATGGGTGTGCACCCCAGTCACTTGCCTCCAGGAGCTCACCAACACACTTTTTCGTAAAATTTTTTTGAGCTTTTTCCAGACCACCCCCCTTGCCCATCCATGCCTCCCCCTCTCCCTCCACTGAACCCTATGCACTCTTCCATACATGCTTAGTCCAATTCATTCAGGTGCTTATACCCAAGTGGTCTTAGTGTAAATACATCCATTTGAGTCTAGTCAGCCCATCCAGTGGTCATATGTAAGTCATACCCTCCCTCATCCAGCAGCAATCAGTCTCAAATAGTTCTCAATCTAGTGCTGGCCCACCACCTATTTTTCACCTCCCTTTATTTTTTTTTTACTTTATTTACTTCCAAAATTCTGTTTCTTCCATGTCCCCACTTTGATTTCCTGGGACCAGTTTGAAAGTAATCTACCTATATCTGCATCATTGTATATATATATATATGAAAAAGTGTTGAGGGAATGATGAAAACACAAACTGAGGTTACAAAGGTATGCCTAGAGCCTTTTGAATGGGAGACAATGAAACAATGAATAATGACAAAAGGACAGAAGATGGCACTCTTTTGGATAGAGAATAAAAGGAAGAAAATAACATTAAAAATTTTAGATGTGTATTTGCCACCACTGAAAGTATATATATATGAAAAAGTGTTGAGGGAATGATGAAAACACAAACTGAGGTTACAAAGGTATGCCTAGAGCCTTTTGAATGGGAGACAATGAAACAATGAATAATGACAAAAGGACAGAAGATGGCACTCTTTTGGAT
Source organism: Nannospalax galili (assembly GCF_000622305.1). Taxonomy (NCBI): domain Eukaryota; kingdom Metazoa; phylum Chordata; class Mammalia; order Rodentia; family Spalacidae; genus Nannospalax; species Nannospalax galili. The sequence continues at coordinate 1,420,521 of NW_008349068.1, read as the reverse complement.
AGAGAATAAAAGGAAGAAAATAACATTAAAAATTTTAGATGTGTATTTGCCACCACTGAAAGTAACTCTTACATCAATGTTTTAATATAAAATTGTTACTAAAAGAAAATGAAGACAGCCTATGTTTAGACATTTTAATTAATGACTTAATGAGGGAGCTCTTCTTTAAAATTGTCAACTAATAAGTGAAAAAGTGATTCTAAATGTGAAAAAAGATTCCATTTTGCACCACTTACTGAAATAAGCTAATTCAATCGAAGACCAGCATCACATGCAAACACGATTAAGGGAACAGTTATGAAACGGAGCTTTCGAGTGATGTCAGATATCATGTCTTGAATTATTTGCTACTTTCAAAAAGACTAGAGAGACATAAGAATCAAAGGTAACATCAGTGATGTATCAAGCTTTAAATCGTTGATATAGATATATGTATATAATGTCTCCCTCCCTGTGTTTGTGGACCTACACTTCAAATTTTTATGCTGAAGTTCTAGCCCCAGGGTAATAGTAACTAGGAAGAGGGACTTTTAGGAGGTGATTGGGTCATGAGAATAAAGCTGTCATGGTGGGGTTAGTATCCTTTGAGAAGCCCGAGAAAGAACCCTTGTTCTTCCACTGCGTGAGGGCACACACACACACAGACACATGCACACACACATACAAAATACTCTGAAAAATCTGTGATCATCTCTGAATGATAGAAATAGCAATATTCTTTCCTTTTTTTCCCTTTCTTGGCTATTAGATATTTTATACCTATCATAATAAATTTGCATTTTATATGAAAATTTTCTAACATTTTAATTAAAGTTAGAGTGGGGCACTTAAGCAATTGAATTAAAAAGCAGAGCTAGGAATAATATGAAAGAAATGTATCCTTTTAGATGAAAAAGGGTAAATATTGGGGAGAATGCTATAGAACAAGATTTTGAGTGATGATTTAAGAAATTAAGAAACTGGTCTTTCTTGTGATGTCAAATTTCATGTCCTGAATTATTTGCTGCTTTCAAAAGACTAGAGAGACATAAAAATCAAAGGACACAGCAGTGATGTATCAACCTTTAAACTGTTGCTATAGATATGTACATACAGTGATCTCCTTAAGACTAAGCTGGAGAGAAAATTCTGGTGTGCTAAGCATTTAAGATGGAAACTGAAGTTAGAGATTCATAGGTTATGGATTTAAAGTTATCCATTCATTAATTTGGTAGCATTGTTGTTGGAAGCTTAAAGCATATGGATTGGCTAAATCCCTTGATAAAATCTCAAGTGAAGAAGAAAAGGGAAGTATTGTAACTGTTAGAACTGTTACAGCATACCCACATGCTCAGATGTGGAAGTTGGATTACCATTTATTTCTCAGCCAGATAAGACACCAAGTTAGAAATGTTTTCTCCCAGCTTAGAAACTGGCAAACAAATGGAGGGTCTGGAGGATTTCAGGGCCCAGGAAACCTTATGGAGAGAGTAGCTGGGAGCATTTGAGATATTAGACAATACAGGTAATTTCAACTGTTAAGAATTAGATGACCAGAGAAAACTAGTCCTGCTGTGCAAGTCACATGTCCCCTTGATGTTCAATTGTGGGTATAGTACAGGTCAAATTCCCTCATGATGAACTTAAAGGAAGGTAAGAGATCATTCACTGGGCTGGAATTTGCTGTAATCAACATTGCTCAAAATCTCATTGCCAGCCCTTCTAGGTCACTTCCCCAGGGTCAAGGACTCAGCATAAAACAAAGTAGAAGCCAACTCCCTTCAAAGATGAGGTGACTCATTAAAGCTGCCCAAGCATGCAGACCAAGGCAGAAACCCACTCTTGCAGAAGCCAATCATTTCTCCCCTCTCCCATTGTCTCGTTGGGCCTTTTTCCCTGGAGAATTGGAGCAATTATAATTCCTTGCAATATTTTTTAAAAAGAATCATATTTTTCTCTTCATGTGTGCTATAATAGCTAGAGTCATTGCATATATTTCTTTTCTGTTTGCATTATGTCACACAGTTAGGTATTACATGTTTTCATTATAGTAAGCCAATAGAACTGATGTTAAAAAACACTGATTCTACTGAAACATACAGCGTGTGTGAGAGTATTAGATACACGCTTAACATAGATGGGAAAGTTTAACAAATAAGACCAACAAAGTCCTGTTACCATGGGCCATTGGTCAGATCAGAGATATTTTTATTAGAGTAAATTTGGAGTCTCAGTGATATTCATAGCAGTGTTTGTCTTATAATAACAATTTACAAATACCCCGTGGTGGAATTTAAAAATGACTTGAAAATACAAATGTGAATTAAAAATACAAATCTGCAGGGTTAGAGAGATGGCTCAGTGGTTAAAGGACCTACTGCTCTTTTAGAGGACCTAGGTTCAATTCCCAGTACTCACATGGCGGCTAGCAGCCATTTGAAACTCCAGTTCCATTGCATGACCTGAGTGCACTCACATACATGCACGTTCACTCATACATATAAAAAATAACAGACAAAATATTTAAAAAATACAAATCTGCAACTTCTGTCATGCCAAATCCTGCTCATGCATATGGAAGTCAACTGAGAAGAGTTAGTTATAGATGGAGGAGCTTAACAGTATCCCCAGACTCTCAGTGAAGTTTCACTTGCTTATTTCTTCAGTGAATTAACTTAGCACATGTGATATTCATGGAATCTTTCTAGGATAATGAGGATATAATAACTAACTCCCTGAACTTATGCTTTTGTGAAGATTGCATTCTAATAAAATACTGGTAAGCAAATTCAGAAAAGGAGTAAATAAATGAGAAACTAGACACAGATGGTCTTCAACTCAATGATGGCTCAATATACAATCTTTCAGCTTTGGGAAGACATGGAAAAATATCTATATGGCAATTCTGGAGTTTATTTTCGGTACATTATTCAATAAATATCATGACATTCAAACTCTATTATAAAATGGGCTTTGTGTTAGATGATTTTTGCCCAGCTATAGACTAATACAGGTGTTCTCAGAACAGCTCAGGTAAGCTAGGCTAAATTATAATGTTCTATAGGTTAGTTACAGTAAATGTATTTTCTCTTACAGTATTTTTTATCTATAATGGATATATTACAATGCAACTTCACCATAAGATGGGAATATCTGTAGAGAGAGAGATGAAACAAAGAGAAGTAAGCTTTTTGTTTTTTGGCTTTTTACTAACAGAGAATAGAAATGAAAAGGTGCTTTAGGAATACAACATTGACGCACACACCTGAAAAATGATAACTTGTTACGAAACAACCTAAGACTAAGGGAATAGCAAAGAATACAGTTCTGACGTTTGAGCACATCTGATGTGTTTAAGGAAAAGTCAGAATAGAACTATGGCTACAGTGGAGTGACCAAGCAGAGATGTTTAAAAGCTGAAAGCAGAGCAGGGTGGCACATATCCATAATTATATAACATGTGAGGCTAAGGCACATGGGGCAGGAGTTTGGGGCCACTTGGGCTACATACCAAGACCCTGTTTAGAAGAAAAAAGAAGAGTAAAAGAAAGGGAAAAAATGTAAGAGATTATTCCATATTTTTTCTGAGTCTGAAAACAACCCATTCTTTAAGATGGAAGTTTCTTTTAAGTTTTGATAAACCTAAGTTGGTCAGGATACCAGAGTTCTAACTAGCAATTATAATCTCAGGTATTAAGTGGGGATGATGAGATGCACAGTAATCATTCATAATGCATTTATGGTACTGCTTCTTTACTTTCAAGAAAATACTTCATTTTTCAATTATAAACAATAAACTGAGCATTAAATAAAACAGCTTGATCAAATTATCTCTTAGAAAACAGTTGTGAAAGCTGGAAAACAATACACATACACACATATGCACATGTGCAACACACAGTTATTTGAAGGGTCAGGAAAGTGACTAAAATTAAGCAGGAACTGGAAAGGGGTGTTTACCTTGAAAGAAAAACTATAAAAGATGAGATTTGCAGGTTTTTAGTGTTTTGTTTGAAAACACCACCTATATCACAAGACACTCTAGTACTATCCACATTATCCATAAAAGATGAACTTCATTAAAAACTACAAAAATATCATATGTAAAATCAAAAACTATTTATCATGCAAATACCAATAGGATAGATGAAGTAGCTATATTAATGACACACACAAAATAAACTTGAAGACAAAGAGTGTTGGAAATGGAGTACATTTCATAATAATGGAAGTATTAATTTATCAGGAAAATACCATAATTTCATATGGGCTTAATTTTTTCAAAACACATGCAACAAAACATACAAAGCCACCACGCATGGTAGCACACGCTGTTAGTCCCAGCATTCTGAAGGCAGAGGCAAACAGATCTCTGTGAGAGCTAGGTCAGCCTGGTCACATGCCAAATCCCAGGCCAACTGGGGCTACGAGGAGATCCTGTCTCACACACACACACACACACACACACACACACACACACACGCATGCAAACTATACAAAGCCAAAGGAAGAAATAGATAAACACAAATTCTTAATCAAAGATTTTTAACACTCTTTCCTCAGTAATTGATAAAACAGAAAAATAATCAGTAATAAATATGCTCGAATGCGGGCTGGAGAGATGGCTTAGTGGTTAAGAACACTGTTCTTGCAGAAGACCTGGGTTCACATCCCAGCACCCACATCACAGCTAACAACTGTCTGTGACTCCAGTTCCAGGGAATCCAACAGCCTCTTCTGTCCTCCGCAGGCATTGCATGGCATGGGTACACTTACCTACATGCAGGCAATACACGCATACACACAAAATAAAAATAATAAATAAAATTTTTTTTAAAAATATGATTGAATGCCACTTAACTATTTTGACTTCATAGAACACTACTTCTGCAATGCAGTACAGAAATTCATTTTCAGGAAGCTTGGAATATTTACTATAGTAGACCATAGGCAGGCTTATTTAGAGGTCTCAATATACTCGAAAGCATTGAAATCTTATGAGCATGTTCTCTTACTACAAGGAGACTAATTGAAACTCTTTAACTATAAGCTATCTAGAAGAGCTACAGCATTTGGAAATTAAACAATAAATTTCCATATAATACATAGATCAAAGAAGAAATCACAAGAGAATCTCGAACAATTTTAACTAAATAATAATACAAATATAAAAGTTATGTGACTTAGGGGCTAGAAAAATGGTTCAGCAGTTAAGAGCACTGGCTTCTCTTGCAGAGGATGCAGGTTGGGTTCCCAGCAACCACATGGCAGCTAACAACCATCTCTAGCTCCAGTTCCAGGGGATCTGATGCTACCTTCTGGCCTCCAAAGGCATTGCACAACATACAGGCATTTACATACAGGCAGAATTTAATGTCATATGGAAGATTTTAAATGTGCAGGTTAGGGCACAAGAGCTAATTGGAATGATCTTTAGACACTAAGAAAGACAAATAAAAAGAACTATTGAAGGTAAAACTAACAAAATAATAAAGACTAGTTATCAAAGCTCTCACTCCTTATCAAAGAGGGGTTTTTTTTGTTTTGTTTTGTTTTTGTTTTTTACAGCAGGCAGAGGCCACTACAGAGATCAATAACTGTTCAAAATGCAGAGATCAATGACTCAGCCCAACCTGGTACATCTGCAGTACAACCCAAGGCTCAGGGATTGTGGAAGAAGAAAAGGAAAGATTGTAAGAGCCAGAAAATCAGGGTCCCTGTTGTGAGATAGTGTCTTCTAGACATGACAGGGATGTTGCACCCATGAAATCTCAACAATATGTTTGCCTAACCAAGACACGAATAATGACCACATCAATAGACATGCCAACAGGGATGGGAGAGAATCCACAATGCCCACCTCTAGAAGAAGAGCAACAGGCAGTCAATAGTTGCCAAGGGAGGGGAACTAGTTTTCTCCAAGGGTGAGCTCCCTGACAGATGTGTGTGTGTGGCGGGGTATAACAATAACAAATACTGAAGAAGTCAAGAATCCCACAGAAAGGGCAAAATGGAAAAAACAATGTTAAAATCCAAGAAAGTTCTATGAACTTTTTAAGTAAACTCAATAGTCACGTAATAGAACTGATTAAAGGGAGAAAGATGACACAAAGTACTAATATCAGAATCTCATGATATGGGATTGATATATAAAAATAAATGGTATTTCTATGTGCTATAATAAAAACAAAAAAGTTGCTATTTAGAAATGTTGGGGGGAAGGGAGTGCTAGGAGAGGGAAATGGATATGACAAAGATACATAATATGCATGTATGAAATTTTTTAAAAATTATATTCATAGGAGCATCAGCTAGCACAAAAAATCTAGCAATAACTACAATGAAAGGTGAGCAAAATCTTTGAACTGGAAACTACAAAATGTGACTGACAGAAGTGAAAGAAAACCTAAATAAATAATATACCAAGTCATAGATTGGAAGACTCAGTATTATTAAGATTCCCATTCTCCGCTGATTTACAGCTTAATGTGATTGAAATTATAGATGCTAGTTTTTTAAGAGAAATAAAAAGTTGACTCTAAAATTTATGTTAAAATACAAATAAATAGAATAGCTTATCAATTTCCTTAAAAAATAACAAATTCACAGGCCTACATATATGTTCTTCCTTCAAGACTACAAAGCTAGAATAAGCAATGCAGTGAGATAAGGCATAAGGACAGACAAATCAATCAATAGAACAGATGCAGAGACGAAAATGGGGCCACACTTCTATCATCAGTTGATTTTTTTTCATAAAGGTGCTAAAACAATTGCATGAGGGAAAAGAAATAGTTCTTAGCAATGGCAGATGGTGAAAAAAAACGAGTATTCACAGCAAATGGAATGAAATTCAAGTTCTTCTTTCTGCCATTTGAAAAAGAGAAGTTTAGATAATGATATATACCTATGCCTGGAAGCTAAAAGTCGAGCTTCTGGAAAATAAGTAATTAGAAAGCAAAACGGGAAAGTAGCAGATTCTTATAACTGATATTCAGTTTCTGATTAAGTTGCATGTACTGACTCAGCAACTCCATTCCTCACTATTTATCCAATTGAAATGAAAGTAAGTGCCTGTCAAAAGGATTTGTACAGGAACGTTTACAGCTTTTTTTCCTTCACAATAGTTGATGACTGGAAACAACCCAAATGTCTGCCAACAAAAGAATTAACAAACAAACTGTGGTGTATCTGTACAGTGAAACACTACTCAGCCAAAACAGGGGTACAGGAGGTAATGAGCTACACACACAAATACGAATAGATCCCATAGATATTAGGCAAAATGAAAAAAGACACAGAACACATAACTACATGACTCTACATAGAAGAGGTTTTAAAAAGAGTTTTAAGATGACAAGTATCATGGGGGAATGTTAGAGAAAAATGAAAATATTGTTTCCCTATAAGAATAAGAGGGGCTGGAGAGATGGCTCAGTGGTTAAGAGCACTGACTGCTCTTGTAGAGGACCTGGGTTCAGTTCCCAGAACCCACATGATGGCTAACAACCATCCGTAACTCCAGTTCCAGTGGAATCCAATCCACTCTTCTGACCTCCACTGGCATTGCAGGATACAGGTACACTTACAAACATGCAGTCAATGCACTCATACACATGAAAAACAAACATAATAAATAAAATATTTTTTAAAACACAATAAGAATCATATTAGTCCATCAATTAAAATTGTATACCTAAGATTCATGTATTTCAGTGTACATAAGTTATAGCTAAAAGGGTAAATAGTAGTAAGTGGGGAAAGGTGGAAATATAAAGGTACAAAGCCACAGAATGCTGAGTGCTAGGGAGATAGCTGGTAAATAAAGAGAGGTTCAATATTTGATTCTATTTACTTTGGATATGCTTGAATTTTTCAGTAATGTAGTTTTAAAAATGTTTAAAAGCCTGAAAATTCAATAGCAGGGCAGAGGCACTAAAATCAGGCCATTGGCCTTAACAATAAATTTTCTATGAATATTTTAATTTTTCTGTTTTTGAGTTCGTAGGAGAAAACCATTCTCTAAGTTGAAATGTGTTTATGGATTTCCCATCAACATTTCATCAACAAATATGGGAGAGTTCCTTCTGTCCAGATCTGTTGTTGAACACCACTGAGTAAAATCCTTAAAGATGCGAATGTCCCTGGTAAAGGAACATTGGACACATTTTCTTGGGAAGGAGATTAAAGTGTTGGGGTTATGAGGGTGTCATCTGAAATGAGGGACCCATAGAGCAGGCTGCCCTGGACATGACTGGCCCCAGCTGTTGCCTTCCTTGACTTCCTCTGGTGGTACCCACTATAACCTGCATACTCCAAGGACTACATATGTCCTTGATTTTTGTTCTTGAACCAGTACAAATTCCTGTGTTCTTTATCAAAATCCTTTGAGGACTGAAAATATTTGTCTTGTTAAAGCAACATTTTTACATCCCTAGGGCTTCTCCTAAGAAATTTTCTGAAGATGGTAAGGGATGACCCCTCTCTGTTCCTGACAACAGCAGCTGGTCCTAAACTCCTGGGGCCTTCCAGGCTATAGCTCTAGACCCCACGTCCTCCTGTGGGTTGGACTGACTATGAAAGAATTCCCTCCCTATATCTGAAGGAAAGGAGCAGAGGGAAGTTTGAACATACAGTCCTTGCCAAAACGTCCCATTCCTGCATTATCGCTGCATCAGATTCCCTTTGTCCAATAACACTTCATGACTGTCCATCCACTCCCCACCAAACTCAAGCATAAAAGCACACAGTTGTCCCCCTCTCTTTGATCCTCCTGTCTAGAGGTGCTCATGTCATGTAAAACTACATCAAATAAATCAACGTTTCTCTTTTATTGACTTGTCCTTTGTTATAGGAGCTCAGGCATGGACTTTGCAAAGGGTAAGGAAAATGTGCTATTTTTCCCCTAGGATGGCTAAAGTTACACTGTGTGATGCACAGAGTTTGGGGACAAATCAATTATTACCAAAGCTACTTCCCTTAAAGTCACTGGAGATGAGAGAAGGAGAGGGGGGGGAGACAGATATAAGAAGAAAAGAAGGAAAGAACAAGTTTGTTTCACTGCATTTACTCATGGTACAAAAGAATTACACACACACACACACACACACACCATGCATAGGTCTAATAAATAAGGAAATATAAAGAAATTCACCTTCCCTCCGGTACAATGAACAGAGTAATATGTGATGGAGGGAAAGAAGACAGAAAATCAGTTTCTTCACAGAGGTATACCTAACAATGCCCAGAATCCTCTAAAAGCAAGAAAGTCTTAAAAAGGTGGAGCTTTGCCTTTTTTTTTTAAACACATTCAATCTAGCTGTTCACACTGTACGAGTGACTATGTCCTGTGTGGTTTCATTCGTTTTGAAAGCATAATTCACTTTTAGAGCAAGGCATCTCTAACGTTTATCGCTTTTCTGCCTAGTCTTCCCACATTGAAACCTCAAACAGTTTAGTTAAAATTAAGTTTCCTTTTTGAGAAGGTTCAGGGAATCAGAAAAGGAAAGGACCTAGGAGGGTGTAGATGCTAGAAAAGGCATAGAAGATGCTTCATAACCAGATTGAGACTATCTTCCATGCTCTGTCCCCCCCAACCCCTGCCAAGCAAACCTTTTCCTGATTACAGTAAACACCTTCTTAACAGATCAAAAGGAAGGGTTCTGAAGTGATTGGCTTTCTCACAAAATTCATTATGGTAATGCCACCATATTCAGCAGGGCCTGCTCCCTCCCTGACTCACTTTGATCTGCTGCTGTGGTCTTGTCTGTTCCCAGCAGTTAATCTACATTTTGTTGGCGTCAGACATTTTCAATACTCATCCCTCAGGTTTGTGGAGCAGCTCGGTAAAATTAGAGGACTCAGGCTAGAGAGAGATGATTTTCCAATATTTAAAAATATATACATTTTGAAGTGTTAGAGACAGCATAGGGTGGGCATTGCTCCTCCCAACCCCCCTGCCCGGGTACGCATCCCTTTTACTGTCTCTATGAAATGTTCCCCTTAGTAGAGCTCTTTTGCACTGCAGCCTTCATGTCTGCAATGCAGGTTTCTTACAGAGCATTATTTATTATTAATGATATAACAATTTATAGCACACCAGTCTCCTTGCCCTCAAAGTCCCATAACAAAGAGTGCCAGGCCACCTAATGGGCACTAAATGGTGCCACTCTGGCCTGAAAGGAACCATCCCTTTAAAATGTCATTTTGCCAGCATAGTCCTCCCAGGATGGTAGAGCTGGCATTAGTACCAATAGTGAGCACTAAAGACAAGTACAGGGGACTGTCTAATTGGCAGCACTATAACTTTGACCTTTGAGAAGACAAGAGAATTTTGATCTGATGTCCACAAATGACTTACTCCGAGTAGTATCTCTGTTGTTTAGTGTCCTGCTCCATAAGACTGATGGAAAATAATGTTTCATTTTGCTGTCTGCCTGCACCCTTGAATCATCAGTTGCCCAACTTAGCCTCCTAAATGCTTTCCCTCAGATCACTTTTTTTGAGCTCTCTGAAGCATTTGGAACTCTTAATGATACCTTTCTCCTGACTTCCAGAACGCTAAATGCTGTTTTCCTCCCCTTTCAAGCACTCATTTACCTTGTCCATACTTCTGTGCTAGGGCTGTCTGTTTTCTGGTCCCACTTTTCTGTTTCTCTTCCTTTGAAAAAGAAGGATGCATATAAAGTAATTCCTGTGCCTATTGTGTAACACTGACGTTTCTACATCATTTCTTCTCTTCTACACTGGGTGGGGTGCTTCATCACATGTTATTGTCACCACCATAGTTCACGTCCTGCTTATCTAGACTACATACTCTGTGCGGGCAGACACTGTATATTAAGACATCAGTAGGAGCTGAAGACATGGGTATTATGAGCCTAAACTTATGTATCATAGTGTATTTTACAAATTGCCTTGATGTTTAGAGATTTGACCCTAATCACAAAGCATAGGAATGTTAATATTGCTGACTTCCGGTTCATATCTTTTCACTACACCAAATGGCAAAAAAGAGACCAAATTTCTTTCTGTCACTGTATATAACTAATGGCCAGTCATCATCAATTCATGGAACCAAACTATAAAGTTTTCAAGCTTCCCTGATTACTAGCAACCGTTGGCATATTTTAGAGCAATGCATGTTTCTAGATTCCACTCTGGTTGTGCTGCCCATGAATAATGAGGAAAGGTCTAGGATAGTTTCTTCCTCCCTGTCATTGTGACCACATGACTTTAGTGAAGCTGTTAGAGCCATCTTCAACTTCTAAAGGGGAAAGGAAAACTCAGGAACCCAAAGAGATCCACGCCTGTGAAGAAACAAAGGATAAGCAACCCAGCTGTGCTTCTGTAGGTGAGTCTGACTAATCTAGTAAACACAATTTTAAGCTAGTGTCTCTTAAAATCTCAGGATCATCAGTGTAACATAGAACTTGCTAGAAATGAAAATTATCATGCCCAATGACAACTCTATGGACTCTGACTGGAACCCAAACTGAATCTGAAGATGAAGCAGAGTAGTTTGGGCTTTAATGCTCCTCCAGGTGATTCTGACCCACCCTAAACACTGTTCTTTTCTAGCATCCAAAACATGTGATAATGCCCCTCCAGCAACCCTTTCCAGTATCTAAGTCATCTGATGCCAGTCCTTCATAAATTTAGATTTTGTAACCCTTCACAAACCAGACAGTTTATACTAATATTTCCTGAAAGCCATTTTTCTAGTATTTTATTTATTATTTTTATTTTATGTGTATGCATGTATTGCCAGCATGTAGGTAAGTGCATCCGTGTCGTGCAATGCCCACAGAGGACAAAAGAGGCTGTCGGATCCCCTGGACGGCTATTAGCTGCCATGTGGTTGCTGGGATTCGAAGCCGGGTCTTCTGTAAGAACAGCCAGTGTTCTTAACCGCTGAGCCACCTCTCCAGCCAATTTTAACTGCTTCATTACATGGCTTCTTTTGTGAGAATGCCGTCTACCATTTGTTGCATCCAAATCAGCAATTAAGCAAACATCTTGCTCATTTGGCCCCCATTTTATACAGACACATTTCAACACTGAGCTTCATATTGGCCAAGAATACAATAAACATTAATTGATTTTTTTTTTTTTAATCCTTTTGGCTGTCACCATAGTTCCCTGGTCAGAGGTTGTCAGCGGAGGAAAACAGAACTCTCAGAGCCTGTGCTCCCTGTGCCACAGTCAGTATTTTTGACTTGGACCTGTGTTATCTATCATGCGTACTTCATGTATTTTGCCTTCACCTTTCCATTTGAATGACCTCCTTGCCGGCTGCCTTTGGTTTCACCTGGATCCAGTCATTTCAGTTCGCTCATATTTCTAATCCTGTTTTCCAAATAACTGTGACACGTCTCTCTAATTCACCATCATCTTCAGGTGTAAATACTGGCTTTCTCTTCTAATTCTGTTCTAGAAGTTGTCTGGCACGTCATTCTTTATCTCTAAAGTCAGAATCAGTAGACAGAATAAGAGAAACAGGGTTCATGCCAAATTGAACCACATGTGTGTGTTGCGGGGAGGCGGGGGAAAGTTGATATTAGCATTCATTAAGCACTTGGACATGCTAAGTGCTTAATTCATGTCAGTAACTATAACAATAAGACATATCTTGAGGAAATGGCATTGTGTTTACAACCTCCCTGTCTGGGTAGCTATTCAACATGGTCAGTTGGACATCTGGACTCAGGCCAGTTGGTACCCAGTCTGGATTTTGCTAAGAAGTGACTGCAGCTGTTATAGTCCATGAACCCCTTGTAATGCTGCCTAGCACCCAGCAGGGAGATGCAATTGTCCAGCAAACAGATTTAAGAAATGGACTAGAAATGGAGTTTCCCAGGCAGCATTTGAGAAACTAATCCTTCCATTTTTAACAACAACCACAAAAGAAAATGAAGAGAAATGCAGTGTACTGTGAGAATCAATTGAGATGGGAACTATTCAATAATTTATAATGTTTCTACAGCATGCTTTCCTATAAAAATTTACACAAATTGAATCTTCATTTTTGTATCAGAGAATCTTCCTGCCTCATAACTGCATGGATATTAGGTATGTGCTTAGTTAGCTGGAAGACTGGAAATAAATGATTATTGATGGGTTAGAGCTTACCTATGGAGAGAGGCATTATTGAGGCCATATATGAAACAGAAAGAGCACAACTTTTGACATGGGGACATCCAGGTTAGATGATAACTTCCCAAAATTACTAATTTCATGATATTAGATAATTTTCAAAATGTTTGGAAGCTTCAATCACTTCTGTAATTACATAGTTGTTTGGAGAAAAGTAAGAGTTAATATAGACATTAATATCTGTGCTCAATTTTGGTATAATAATACTATACAACAAATCTCAAAATGTCAGTGGTTTGTAACAAGAAGTATATCTATCTCATGACCAGCCTTTAACTAGCCTTGGGTTCAAATCTGCTTAGGTGGCTCTCATTCTGTGAGTGTGCTGGAGAGTTTCAGCTCCCAACTTGTCACACTGGGAAGAGGGAACCTCAATTATAGAATTTCCTCCATCAGATTGACCTGTGGCCATATCTGTGAGGCATTTTCTTGAGGGTTGAGTGATGTGGGAAGGCCCAGCCCACTGTGGGTGGTGCCACTCCTGGGTAGGTGATTCTGAGTTATATAAGAAAGTAGGTTGAGCACAGGTCAGATGAGCAAGGCAGTAAGCAGCATTTTTCCATTATCTTGCTTTATCCCCTGCCATAAGGTGTAATAAACACTTTCTTCCCCAAGTTGCCTTTGGTCAGTGTTTTATCAGAGTATCAAAGACCAAAGTAGAACAGTGAGCCAGGCTGAAGGTATAATGGTAATTTAGGTTATGTTCTTATGGTTGTCAACTGTGATGTAACAAATGGAAGCCTACTGTGGCTGTCAAAGGCTAAGCTGAAAGTAGCACATCACTTCCTGAAATGAGCATTCCATTGCCCCCATGGCCATGTCCAGTGTCAATATCCAGTCCACTGGGAAGGTGTGGCATGAGTTGGGGAGAAGAAAGAGTGCTGAGCCCAATCATTATAATCTATTGCAGTGGATGGACTTTTTCTGGAAACTGCAAGATAACATTCAGACATTGGAGTGAGAATGATGGTCCCTTTAGATTTGGATAGTTAACAGTCTGAGATTTGTCTTAAACATGATGAGATCTGGAGTTCTGTGGAAATAAACGCCTTCAGGCATAGGATTCCTCTTCTAAATTCTACAGTTCTTTGTCAGAATCTCAAAAGATGCATTTTCAGCAAACTGAGTAAGCATGTATCTAATAGACAAACACAGACGGCGTGGGAGACACCGTTATACTGGTCAGGATCTGATCAGAGAGTACAGTCACTGTAGTCTTGACAGTTCCTCTCAGGAGATGCCTGGGAGCTGCTGGATTTCGTGTGTTCAGTCTGTACCTCAAGTCACATGAAAAGCCAGTGTGATTTCCTTCTATAGTTGGGAAACTGCCATTTTGACACTGTCACTTGCATCTAACATTTCTACAATGGGTAATTGAATGACTAGTCATCTCACCTGTACTGCATGACACTGGCAAGACCTGGGACTTATATGACCAGCCATCTCTTGTTATCAGGCCCAGGAGCACCCAAGAGCCTAGCCAAGGTGGACTGCCCACTCTCTAAATGTTCCTCAAGTTGTAAGTATTTGAAAGTGCTTACAAATTGGTTAGAACAGTGATCCATAGGATCCATATGGATAAACTTGGAAAGAGTTGGAAAGGAATTAATGGAAATTTACAAGATTAATTTTGATGATGATATCGAATGTTAAACACGTGAGGATATAAAACATAAATGACAAATTTCATAAGAAAAACATGGACCAACTAGTCTACCTTTTAGTCACAAATATGAATGAAAAAGATGGGTAGTTCCCATAGCAGGTAAAATGCTTCTTATAAATTTCCCAAATGACCCTGATCCTAGATTCCCTGGAGCAGCAAACAGATCCCACTCTGGACTCAGAATAATCACAGACAGAGTCTCTAGAAGCAGAGCTGAAAAAGGAAAAGGACGTTTTAAAGGGAGATTTTCAGCATAGACATTAACTGTTAAAAATACATTTCAACTATTGTATATTTACCTCTATAAATCTATGTAAAATGCACTATTAAAAATAAATGTGTATGTGTACTCCCAAATTGCTTAAACTGAAGTTATAAAATATATATATTTTGTATGAATTTTGTTGCTTGTAATGTGACAAAGATGAAAACATGAGGGAGAGTTCATTAACATGAGATACAGGAATGAAAGGAATTTGAGGCCAGGAGTACGTTTCAAAAGTATAGAATTTGTTTCCAATGCCAGACCATGGTCACTTTCTAGAAATGCACGTATGTTATGGCTGGTCCTGTCCTTTTCTTTACTGCCTCTAAGCCCCACTGAAGTCATGACACAGTCATCATACCTTCCCTGAGGATGGAGTACGGAAAAGACATTTAAGTGGTTCCTGGTTATTGTCAACTTAATCCTCTTATGATTTCTTCCTGTCACTTTGGGCAAAAGGCTGAGGAAGAAGAAAGGAGAAGTAAGAGGAAAGCTCAGTCAGGGTAAAAGAGGGATGATCTGGCAGGGCTGGGTTCTGCACAAGGACAGAAAGAAGAAGGGTATCAGAGGAGAAAAGCATGAGGTTGGGCATTAGACAGAGCTAGAATGAAGTCCTGACTCAATCATTAAGTCATCTCTAACAGAGCTGGGCCTTGAGTTTCTTATCTGTTTAATGGGAATATCTGTTTTGCAGAATTGCTGTGCAGATTCAATGAGATATTATCTATGGAAGGAGTCAGCCTGTGATTAACGTATTATAAAAGATTAACCCATGTCAGATCCTTCTCTGTTCAACTTAATACATGTTTTTGTTTTTCTAAATAACTTTTATTTACAAAACTAGGAAACATATAGAATCTATCCTATAGGAACTTGTATGGAGATTCTTTAGCCTGAAGAAAGTTTTGTAGAAGTCCATTAATCTATGAGGTATATATTCTTTTATTTTACATTAGTTCTCTTTTTTAATGAGGTAGTAGATACAGCTATTTCTATATATCAGACAATAAAATGCAGAGAAAGAAATTTAAAAATGTATGGAGCTGGAGAGATGGCTTGGCAGTTAAGTACACTGGTTGTTCTTACAGAAGACCCAGGTTTGAATCCCAGCACCCACATGGCAGCTAACAACTGTCCCTAACTCCAGTCCCAGGGAATCTAATGCTTTCTGACCTCCATAAGCATTGCACGACACAGGTGCACTTACACACATGCAGACAATACACTCATAAAAGTAATAAATTTTTAAAAAAGCACTTAAAACCCCAATGTTACCCCCATTTGGGTTAATAAATGGACATTCTCCCACATGCTGGTCTCCATAGTGAATCCAGGCCAGCTGGAGCTACTGGGAGACCCTGTCTCAAAAAGATAAATAAATAAATAAATAAATAAATAAATCTAACCAAATATGATGTGGCTTATAACTTTGCTCTTAGGAAAATTTGATATTTTTCAGTATGGACTACATTTATCTAAACCTACAAAGTCACATCACAAAACTCTCAGTAGGCCTAGAGAGATCACTCAGTTGGTGAAGTGCTCAGCTTGCAAGCATGAAGATCTATGTTTGGGCCCCAGAACCCACATAAAAGCTGGGCATACTGGTGCATGTGTTTGTAATCCCAGTGCTGGGTGCTGGAGAGGTAGAAGCAAGTGCTCTTCGGGCTTGTGGCCAATCAGTTTAGCCTACCTGGTGAGTACCAAACCAATGAGAGACCCTGTCTCAAAAAAAACCCCAAACAAAACCAAAATGTAAACAACAACAAAACCCAAAACAACAACTAAAAAGGAAAAGAGGTGGATGATACCCAAAGTTGTTCTCTGGCCTAAACATACACACATACACACACACACACATACACACACACACACACACACACACACACACTCACAAATTACCAATGGAAGAATGTATATTACATAAAGAGTTAATGCATAGAGGTTGTTTAAATAATATCTGACTCAAAGTAAAAGTGGAATTAATATCAATTGTAGTAGTAGTATCATTAATATTGGCTGAATCAGCCACAGGAGTTTCTTGAAAATAGTTGGCCAGTCCCAATGCCAGTGGATCTCAAGCTACATAATTAAACGTCTGAGACAGAGCGAACCTGTCTATGCAGGAAAAACAGAAATGAATGATCTGGCTCCGAACATCATGGTTTCTGTGACTAGGGCACTGATCCTCTTTACGGCTGCTGGGAAAATTGAACTAACGTGACAGCCATTTGTCAGAGTCTTTCTAGGGTGCCAATATCCTGGGGAACTGTACTGGCTTTGGAAGGAGAGCCCCTGGCAAGTGCCCAGAAAGACTGACATAAAATTCCAAACAGTGCCTCAGTTTCACAATTCAACTCTCTATGAGAAAGAGGTTTTTCTTTTTTAATGTAAGGGCAGGAAAGCCTTAGAAACACAGTGCAGAAGAATATTAGAAATTAAAAAGGATTATAATTGTCCATGTCTTAAGACATTCTTGTTGTTACTGCTCTTTTATGAATATAGATCTTTCACTATCAGATGGTCTGGTTGTGTCTTGCCTGTTTCTCCATATGTTTAAACTGGGAGAGTGTCATTTTAGGACACACTTTCTCACAACTGGAAAAGAGATAGATTCCTTCATCCAGCTGCTGATGCTCGAACCAAATGAAAACTATGCCTCTTGGTAAAACATAGTCTGGCAGTTTTTCTCTCTGTCTTTTTGATGAAAATGGTTCATGAACTCAGACAAAATTTTGAGGCAGTTTTATCTATAAGGAAAAAGGAAAGGAAATAGACTAATGTTACTTTTTGTGACTCATTTTCCAGTATTACCACAAAAAAATTAAAAGGATATACTGCCTTAGAGACTGTGATAGTTGATCTCAGTTGTCAACTTGATGAGATTTGGAATCACCTGGGAGACATAATTCTAGGTATATCTTAGAGGGAATTTCCAGAGAGGTTTAACTGGAGTGGGAAGACTCACCTTGAATGTGGGCAGTGCTATCCCATGGGCTGGGGTCCTGGACTGAATAAAAAGGAAGAATCACCAAAGTACCAGCATTCATCTCTCTCTGCTTCCTTACTTCAAATGCAGTGTGACCAACTGCCTCACTCCTGCTTCTGTGCTTTCCCTGCCATAATGGACTGTACCCTCAAACAGTGAACCAAAATAACCCCCTTCTTCCTCAGATTGCAATTTCTCTGTAATTTGGTGATAGTGAGACAAAATTAACTAACAGAGTTCCTTACAAGAGTAAGGAGTAGATACAGTGGGCCTACTCATCTTTTCAATCCCATCTTGCTTATTATCACTACTTTGTGTAAGAGGCAGATCATTTGGGAGAGCTTTTTTTTTTTTTCTTTCTTGAGACAGTCTCACTATATACCCCAGACTGATCTCAACCTTGTGATATCCTCCTGCTTCAGCCTCCCACACACTAGGATCACAAGCATGAGCCACCACGCCCAGTCAATTCTTGACCTTCTAAGTGTCTTTGTTGTAAAAATTGAAACCAAATCTTCCTGCTAGAGATTGGGGTGGGAACAAAAGACTCAAATAGGGCTTAAGGATGTAGCTCAGTTGGGGAAGAGCTTGACTAAATTGTACAAGGTTTTGGGTTCAATCCCCAGCACTGAGGAGGAAAGCAAAAAAGGAAGGAAGGGAAGGAGGAAAGAGAAGGGAGAGTAGGAGAAGAAGGGGGAGGGAGGGAGGAAGAGAAGGAAAAGATTCAAATTTATGGTCATATAAAAAATATACTAGCATCTAACCTCTCACAACTGTCTCCTTGACTTTTGGGAAATTCAGGTAGGGTACCAAGAGGTTGAGGGGCTGAGCAAATGAGACATGGTTCTCAAAGCTCTGAAGATGTCATTCCACTTTGGAAGGATGTAGTTTGGAGACTCAATACAGCCCTCAGAAGGCAGCTGCCTCAGTCCTCTGCAATGACAACATGTTTTTTGTCCTATATTGGCAGCATCTCCACAGAGGCCATATGGCTGGGCAGGAACCATGTCCCCAGGGGGAGTGGAGCCCAGTGGGAATGTTGGATATGATTCCACTCTCCCTGAAACACATTTTCCTCTCTACTTCTTCAGTTATTTGTTCTCTGTCAGTGACTTCACAGGTGGCCTTGGCTCCTAAAAGCCAGTCATCAAAAGACCATGATCAAAGAGAACCTTTAGCACAGACTATAGACCACCTGCCTAGAGAATGCTGCAGTCAGTATCTTCCCCCCTCCATTTCCAGTGTCCAGAGCTTCACATAATTTTCTATTCTTCCCTCTGTCATGAGCTCCGGGCATTGGGCCGTGTTATTAGATTTAAGCATCCAGGTCAACAGCATATTTCGCCAGCCCACCTCACAGCTGGGAAGGCTGTCTCCGAGTCTCTTCTATACTTGATGTTTTCATTGCAGCTCATGTCTTCCCCCTTCTGAAGGCAGTGGCATTAAGCATCATTAGGGTAAGGCAGCTGAGAACATGAAGCAGGATTTATCATGAAACCAAAGACTAAATCTCTGTGCTCACCAAACCTGGCACGGACCTGTCTACTTCTGGGCTTCTGTGTGCCTGGAAAAACCACTTCTGTTTTACAGTCTTTGTTCCCCTGTGGCAAGGGGCAGGAGCTGTTAAGATCAGATGTGCTGCTGCGTTAATGCTTTGAATTTACAAGGGCTGTTTATAAAATGCCCTGAGGCTTGATTTCTCTCTCTTGGTTGCAGGAAACCCAGGAAGGTCCAAGGATGGGGCTGGTATTAATAGAGTAAAACTTGAACTAATTGCAGAGAATGGACTGCAATATCCTCTTTGATACCAGAAACTAGGCTAGCAGAGGTAGAAGTGATAGAGACACACATGGAGGCATTTAGGATGTCAGAAAGAGGGAGTTATAAAAATAAATTAGTTAAGCTAGAAACAAATGAGCTGGAAATGTAAAGCATACATCTGAATCTCTTGGGTCAAAGGTAGAGAAGGGAAGGGGATTGATTCAAATCAGGAGAGGGAGGAGCCCAGTATTTAAAGGAAAGAAAAGGGAAAGTAAAAAACAGGGACAGAAGTAGAAGGGGAAGGAAGTCAAGCCTGGAGAGTCTGGAAAGCAGAGGGCTCTGAAGCAAAGAAAAAACTTGGGAACAGAAAAAGGCAAAAGGGAACCTGTGCTAGTGGGTGTCAACAAATATGCATGTGAGTCCCCAACATCCGGAAAGAGGCTTCCAGCACCTAACACTGAGCCATGGGCCTGCTTTGCCTGTAGAAGTGGAAAGAGCTGTAAAAACCCATTCTGATCCCTATACAAAGGCAGAATAAGCTTGACCTCCAAGAATTAAATTTGATGGAGGGCTGGAGAGATGGGGCCACTGTTAAGAGTGCTTATTTGCTATTGCAGAGGACCCAGGTTTAGTTTCCCTGGTGGCTTACAACCACCTGTAACTCCAACTTCTGAGGATCTGGTATCTTAGGCTTCGGCAGGCTCCTGCACACACATACATGTATACTCCCATGTGTAGACATACACACATGCACATAATTTAAAATTCTGATGGAGGCCTCTCTATTCTTCTACTCTCATTCCTAAACCTCAAGAGTTTAAATGGCAAATACATGTGTGCACATGTGTGCGTTTGCATATGCACACAAGTACACATACTATCTTTTCCAAAAATAAAGAGGCAGAAGAATGAAAGAAATTTTGAAAAAATACTTTACTGAGATACGTAGCAATAGCAAGTTTCTAAGGGTACTTCTTGTGGATTTTCTTATTTTTTATGTTTTCTCTCAACATGTTTTTTTGTTTTGTTTTGTTTTTGCATTGTGGAAAAGTAGAATTATAATTGCGGCTCTGTGTCTCTAGCTGAATTTATCTACTTTTTGTACAAGTGTCTATAGATGCCATCGGTTGTAAGTCTTCTACCACACTAGGAAATGGGGTGAGAGAGCTCAGAGCTGACCTCAACCACCTTCTACTCTTCTGCTTCACCCTCCTGTTTGCTGACAGCTGTCTTTGTCTTCTAAAGCTTTTGTGGCTCGGTTATAAAGGAAGCACATATCCAGTGACTTGGCACATTGACTAAAAGTCTTTCATGCTGATGAGCTTAACCTCACCTTGTAAAGCTAAGTAGATGAGAAGGAATTCTTTTCAGTTGGGAAGGGTTGTTGGGAATTTTGGATTTAGAACTGAATTTCTAAAGCAGGAATGGGCAATAATGTCAAATTTGAAAAAGCAGTGGAGAAAGACGTACCCAGTACAGCAAGGTTTCCTAATTTTTTCTCCTGTCTACAGAATGGACAGAAAGTGGCTACTAGCTTTTAATTCACATACTCCATTGACTTCATTATTCGTAACACTTTGTGCTTCGCTTTCATTTGTTTGATGTCACAAGGCAAGTTCACTCATTCAGCACATGCTAGTTGAGTGTGTATGTCTCAGCCATGTTGACAAGGCAGGTCTTGAATTACATACTTTTTGATAGATAAGTCTCTTTCTTAGTGCTTTTGTTGGGAAGAGCAATGCTGTGGCAGAATGTAGATGCTTAGATCAATGTAAACATAGAAAAGTTCTCCTGGACCACATCCATAGGACAGATTTATCAAAGATATCAACAGTCTTTGGTGGTATTTTTATATCTGACCTGTGATTTTGCCTCCTTGTCTATTAAATACATTCACATACTTGCTCTGTGAGTACTCTCAAGCCTCAAGGAGTTTCCCAAATCTAAGGTAGCAAGCTGTGCCCTGTGGCAGCTCCCATTGTGAACTAAAAGTTACCTCTCTATGGCTCTTTTGAACTGCTTTGCAACTCTGCCTACCAAGGTCTTCTTTTCTTCCTACACGACAACTATTTCCTTACAGAAAGACGATCCTGTGTCTCTTTCACCCTCAGTCCTCTTCTCTAGATCCGGCATGCTACACTCATTCAGGCATTTCTTATCCAGGGTGTCTTTCAACTCTTTGTCGTCCTTGGTGATATGTGATTTACCAATGGGCTTCTTGAAGGTATGGCACAAAATATTCCAGTTCTGGTTTCTGACAGTCTTAAACTGTAGCAGGGATATTGATTCTCTTCCTTGGAATGTCTTTTCATTAAATGGGCTTCTTGAAGGTATGGCACAAAATATTCCAGTTCTGGTTTCTGACATTTCTTTTCATTATTTTGTGCAGACTGAGTATTTGTTTTCAGGGGCTATCTCCCCACCTGGTTGCTTGTACTAAGCTTGTTGGAAACAGTTCTCAGTTTGGTGATTTCCACAGGTCTGTCCTTCAACTGCCCCTCTGTCAACTATGCATAGTCACTGTTTTCCTGATTCCAAAGTCTTCACTCCTTTCATTCTTAAGCTTTAATCTGTTAAAATTATCATCATTTTAGCCTGTTGGGAACCCTTTTTACACGGAAATGTAGTATGTATCAGTGCTATTTCCTAGTCTGCTATGGCCCCATGTCTTCTATATCCTTGGCCAATTTATGTTATTCAGTACACAAGGTTTCAATAGGCTTTTTAATGAGTATACCAAGTCATAACTAAAAGCAACACAAAGAGGTCTTTCCATTCTGGATACTGACTACTTCCAAACCAAGCATATGAATCAAACTAGATTTTATGACCAAGTTATCTTTGTGCCCATTCTATTTTGACAACCAAGTTTAATTATACTTGAACTAATCACCATAGATTATATTTTTTAAATTTATGGCTTAGGACTCTTTTAAAAATACTGGTGAATTTGCTCAAGATTTCTAGTAGAATGATTGGTCCAGTTATTTTCAAATATAACCACTTCTAAGATTTAGCCTAAAATTTCTAACTCACATCTGTATACCACTAGGTTTTCTATTTTGTAGTTTACTTCTTTATGAATTTAATACTTCTGGATGAAAAGATAAGCTCCTTGAAGGCAAGTATCATATTCAACTCATTTTTGCATTGCATTGAGAATCTAATACAGTGCCAAACAGATGTTCAATAAGGGGCTGTTAAATGATTGAATTGCTGAGCGAATGTAGACAGAGAATAATAATACACACTTCAAAGAAGGATTTTAGCATTGTATAGTCCTTTGAGGTTCCAAGACAGAACCTCATAACTGTATATTTTTCTTTCAGATTTAAAGCAAGCTTATGTCCCTCAGCTCCAAGATTTCTGAATAAGAAGCATTTGCCTTTAAGATAGCCTGAGGTTTCTCATCCAGCACAGCAAACTCTCTTCTCAGTGCATTTCCTCCGGAATCAGTTAAGTTTTCCATCTAACATGCCAGAGACAGTCTCCCAATCTACAGTAATTATCTCGACAAGGTCAGTTAGTACTTTAAAGTATGATACAGTCACTTGGCTCCTGGTTTTCCTTTTACTCCTGTTTCTTAGCAGAATGCTCACAACATCAATTTCCATAGAAGCTGCATTGCACCAGATGAAGAAAATGTCTCTGTAGATGCCAAAAGGAGGTGCCCTTCAGGCAGGAGGTGCAGGTATAGGTGCTCTGGGAGGCGTCATTGCTCCAGGCCCATCACTCTGTGACTGCATAATTTTCCAGGCTGCCTGGCACTCCCCCATAGCAGCTTAAATGCCTGAGGAGACTGCTCAGGTACCAAGCTAGAAGTTTAGAGACAGGAGAAATCAGTGCAAATGGGAAAAGAACCCCTTGAGTGGTAGACTTTTAGAAAAATACCACCAAAAAAAATAGCTCTCCTGCTGACCAGTGTAAAGGATGGAAACTAGATCCAGCTTCAGCTGAACACTAAATCTTTGCCCAGTTTGTTTTTGTTTTCCTCCATACCACAAGATTCCCAGGGGGTTACTAAACCTGCTTGTGAAATACTCTGTGTCTTTCACTACCTTTTATGGGGGAAAATGATATGTAGACATTTTCGTTAATATTTTCACTTTCATGTTATTTTTACTTAATAGTATCTAGTATACACTGTGATTTTTTTTTTTTAGATTCATCTTTCAGGGATAGGCAATTAATTGTATGTTTTTATTTCCATGAGATCTTCAAGGTTGTCCTCCATGTTTCCATCTACATTTAAGGATATAGATGACTATAAAATTGCCCAGTAGAGCAATGGGAAGGAACTTATGGAGGAGAATTAAAGAGATGGCAAATAAGACCAGATTGGGAGAACATTGTCTTCTCTTCCTGGAGAACTTCTGTTCCATGCCCCACATTCTCCCCTGTGTAGATCTTCTCTCCATTAATTACCTGGAAAGGGAGAGCAGGTCACAAGAAAAGCTTTGGGAAGGGAACAATGAGAGAATCCTGTGTCTGATATATGAGTCCAGCTGGGCTCTGAGTACTACAGGGCCAATCACTTCCTCCTTCCTGTGTGTGGTTGCATTGACCACTGGAGCTGGCACAGGGTCAGTCAGTGTCACCTGTCTCTGGTACAGGATGCAAGTTAAAGGGGCAAAAGGTGACCACCAAAGCCCTTATGAGTCCCCTGGAGACTCAAACAGAGCTTTTGCACACAGGCTTAAGACCTGGGACAGCAGCCATGTAGCACAAATCACACAAATCACAGGCCTATCAGGGAAGAGATTAAACTTTCCCCTACTCTGAGAAACAGCACAAGGAAAAAATTAGGTCCTCAAGGTAACTTTCAATATTGATCGAAAGGCTGAGCTGATGAAGACCCGCCTGAAATCTTGTTTGCTGCTGCTTCTCTCTCTAGGGTCTGGGATAATTTGTAATTCAAACTTGGAAGGAATCCTAAGTTATTTCCTTCAGAGTTATTTTTTCCACATGTGAAATGAAATAATTAAAACACCTCATCTGCTTTTAGAACCTGAGTGGCTTTTTTTTTTCAAGGCAAGAAATTGCTGATTGAATCCATATTTCTCCCAATCTTCCACTAATGTAATTTAATGTCAAAAATATTTTTTATGATGAACAATGATTTTATATACAAACAAATCTTTGAAAGTGGATTTTTTAAATTTATAATTGTTAGCAAGTCATGATAAATCTGTCATCCTCATCCTTGTTAATCAAGATGAGTTCCACAATACTTGAAGCTAAGAGGTCTCACACTTGTTTTAATTCGTTTGAGGGATATTATTTCTGTTATGCCACAGAGTGTCAGAAAAAGCTGAGACAGGATCCAAGTGCTACTAAGTGGACACTTGTAATGGTCATTAATCTAAATTAACAAAGATCTTGTAATTATGCCTGATTGGGACAACTTTAGTTAACCAAGTTTATTATATGACATGTCACATATATCAAAGTAAAACCACCTGGATGTAAAAATTTTCCACACTACCAAAAAGACAAATACTACACAACCACACTGACATGTGACACAGAATGTGAGAATGTTGAACTTACATAATTAGAGAATAGCAGAGCAGAACTAGGGAGGGGCAGAATTGTTGGCCAGAGGATACAAAATTTCAGCTCAGCAGGAAGAGTAAGGGCAAGAAATCTGTTATTCAACATGGCGACCACAGCAAACAGCAATGTATTATATTCTATGAGGAAATGTATGTTATTAGTAGCTCAACTTAGCCAACCTGCAATGTATGCATATACCAAAGCAACATGCTCTACATGATAAATTTATGCAGTTTTCCTTAATTACAAAATTTAAATAAAAATAAGGAAGTCTATCCTAAAACATTTCTAATAGTTCTTTCAAACAAAAATCTTGCCTTTTAGTAGGCAATAGGCAATATCTCTGAGAAACCATTGATGACTTCCAGACAGCAACTATAAGAAGTATTTTTAGAGTGCCCCAAATATTTTTAACTTCATAACCTTCTATGAATATCTCCAGATTACATTTATCCAAACCTCTCTTGAATGAAGTCATTGGAAAATCATCCACTGCTAACCCTAACTCCCAGGACTATCAGCCCAGGAGAATGATATTTATCTGTCTTACTCACTTTTATTCCCCCAATGCCTTATGAGTACCTGTCGGCTCTCTAAAACTTCCTAGTTGCTTTAATTGATTATAATTACTGGCCAGTAGTCCGAAGGAAACAAATAAGAGCAGAAACTATGTGTATTATTTTTTTTAATCTTCTTGAATAAAAGTTAGATGAAAGGGTTGCAAGAATGGATTCTCTGGCCTTTCTCTACTTTTCCTTTAGACTCACTCACTTCAGGGACCTTCCCTCTCAACAACCATCACTGTTTACACAGACACAGACACAGACAGGTGCACAGATACACAGATAAAAACACATACAGAGAGAGAGATAGAGAGAGAGAGTAGCTGGGGTCTGTTTGAAACTGCTGATGAGTATTTTCATTTGCAAATAAAATATTAGCTCCTCTCTGGGAATGCAAAGTCCCCCTTGACCCCCACTCTCCAGGCTGACCCATTTCACCCTTCAGTCCCATCTCCCTGATCTCTGGCCCACTCAGTGGGTCATAAAGACACCTTCCCATCTGTGTGCTTGTGTATTGGCTCCTTTTTCAACACTCTTCTGTATTCCCCATTATACCTTCTTCAGCTCTCCTTGGAATGCCTGGTGCCTCCCATCTGCCCTTTCTAATCTAGCTCAGGTATTTACCCTCAGAATTTTTCCAGACTAACTCCCTGGGCATCTTCTAGGTGCTCAGTTCTATAACTGTGAATCCTGGTTGTTCTTTAGAGTTACTTGGCGAGCTTGTAAGACTGATGGGGCCCCAACTTAAACCAATTAAATAAAAATTTTTGAAGGTGGAATCCAGTCATGGTACTTAAGAAAGATTTCTTTTCACTTTTAATTTATGTCTTTGTATGCATGTCTATGTGTATATCACATGTGTGCAGGTGTTTTAGAGGCTAGAAGAGGGCTAGAGTTACAGATGATTGTGTGCTACTCAATGCAGGTGGTAGGAACCAAGAGTGCAGCAAGCACTCTTAACCTAAAGCTCTCTAGATACTAACAGGCAGCCAGTGCTCAGAGCCCTTCCTGATAGAGTCTCTTCTCTTCCCTTCCCTCCCCTTCCCTCCCCTTCCCTTCCCTTCCCTTCCCTCGGTTCTCTTCTCCTCCCTTCCTCTCTCTCTCCCTTTCTCTCTCCCTTTCTCCCTCTCTCTCTCTCTCTCTCTCTCTCTCTCTCTCTCTCTCCCCTCC
>NW_008349068.1:1390141-1393388 GCF_000622305.1 Nannospalax galili | reverse complement strand
TCTCTCTCTCTCTCTCTCCTCCCCCCCCGATATGCTCATTTTCTACAGTGGGATGAGGCCTTCTCCATCTTTGTCTTTTTCACATCTGGCGTAGTTCCTGGCACATAGGAGATGCTTGGGCATTCTTTGTAAATTCAAAGTTAAATATGCATGAAGACAAAGCCACTTGGCATAGTTTAGAAAGCTCATAAACTTACTTTTATAGTGGGTCCTATAACCGAACTTTTTGCAAATCTCCAATCCAGAGCTCAGGAATAAGTGCACTTGATTTAATTGTCAAATAAATATTGGGTCATGACTATAAATGAGATGAAGACATTTCTTCTGAGCATGTTTTCTAAAGATGGCTGTGACTTTTTCCAAAAATTAAAAAGCTATTATATTGATATGACAGGGCTAAGACTACCATTAAGACAAACTTTAGGGAAATTAGTAGGAAATAATACTCAAAGGCATCTAGATAAGGAACATAGGGGTAGAGCCTTTTGTAATAAGGCTTTTGCAATAAGGTTCCCCTTCTTCCCCTAAGAAATAGTACAGGGTCTGCTCCATTCCCTATGTGAGAAGCTGGCTGATGTTCCCCCTCTCCCTAACTCCATGCTTCTATAATTTGGCCCTAGGTTCAAAGTACAGGTAGATGGTTGGTTAATGGGCCACTAAACCACTGCCTCTCATGTGTGACTTCCATTCATTATGTGACCTCACTAAACAGCAGACCAGTCCTCTAAACATCAGCAGCTTCCTGGGAGGGTTGTTAAAGGAATTCAATTTTTCCCTGCAGTCTGAGACGTGCTGAATGCTTGGTCAGTGGGAAGTGCTATTACAGTGTGGTGGCTCTGAGCAGACATAGTTTCATCACATAATGAAACTGGCCAATGCTGCAAACCAAAACAGAAAGAAACTACCGGTATGTTTTCAGACAAGAGAAAATATTTCCTTGTATGAAAACATAATTTTGTTTATGTCCAGACACTATGACCTTTTGAAATGCATTATTGACAATCTACTTAACACACAAATTTAATTTCTGAGCTCCGGGCATGATGGAAAGAAAGATATGTTCATTTCTATTGTAAAGATTTTAGGCCTAGTATTCAAATAATTCAATCATGAAAACTAGAAAGGCTTGCTGAAAAAAACTTTTAAAAATTGTCTATTGAAGCAGCGAGCATACTAATATAAACAATATTTCTACTAGTTAAATGCCTGTCAAAACCAGACTAGTCAATGGCTGATTTTAAGATCCTCTACCAAGGAGCAGCATTTCCCTTCCTGCTCTTCCCTCTGCTCTTCTGGTCTTGGAAAGGGATCATTGGTCTTCTCTGATCTCTGCTCAGAGAGAGTGGGTGAATGGCGCGGATGTGGGATAGTAGATTTTTCTACTTCTAATTTTCATATTCTTACCTCCAATTTCCTTTGAGATCTTGTCTTGGGTCCACCTTCATTTTAACCACAGTACAGAAAAATACTTCAACTTTCTTTATGGTTTATACAGATGCAAGTGTGACATTTCCATGGATTGGTGTTTGTGACTTCATGTTCATCAATTTCTGCTTAAGAATGCTCCCTCCAAGGGCAGCTTCCTCATTTGGTACAACCATTCACATTATTATGGCAAATCTTGAGGTCTGTGAGTCAGAACAGAGGGCACACCCCTGTGAAACTTGCCGCACAGCAGAATTCTCTTAGGTCAGCAAAGCGAGGCAAATATTTTAATTTTCCGTTGACCCTGAATGAACTTCTTTGGTTTGGTGATCACTTGTCCCTTAGGCAGCTTCTTTATCATCTTAACAATATCACCACCATTGATATATACCACAGTCTTATAATCAGCCTACCATTGACATACTAATTCTACGCCTGGGGATTGATCTTAAGAAAATAATCAAAGGTGTTGACTATTATTTCATTTAGAAGGAAGTTAAAGACAATCTTGAAGAGTTTGGCTGCAACATTGGA
Source organism: Nannospalax galili (assembly GCF_000622305.1). NCBI lineage: Eukaryota > Metazoa > Chordata > Mammalia > Rodentia > Spalacidae > Nannospalax > Nannospalax galili. The sequence continues at coordinate 1,391,429 of NW_008349068.1, read as the reverse complement.
AATAAAAGTCTGTCCCTTTAATTAGTTAGATTATGTTGATTTAACATAATTAGTATTTAACTAATTAAACATAATAGCAGGCTTCGTTAAATTATAGTTCAAACAATAATAGAATACTTCACAGTTTGCATAACATTATAGAATAAAATATTATGGCATAAAAGATGTTTGTTTAGTTTAAATCTAGGCAATGAAGTAATATGTTTAAAAATAATAAGTTTAAAAGACTTAATATCCATATCAGAATGGTAATAAATTCAGACTTCAAAATAGCAATTTTCCTTTTGAAAGAAAGGCTAGAACTGGATGGTGGAGACTACTGGTGTTGGCAATGTTTCTGCTCTGAAAATGATTAAATGGACCCATTAAGAACACTTTGTCTGTATATGGCATGCATTGTTTTGTATGTATCAAATATCCAACAATAAAATACTAGAACCACAAGGGCAGCACATCCTCATCTCAAGGCTATTGCATGCAGTTGTCCCTGTTGTCCTCTGATGGGGTATCAGGGTCCTGGCAAGAGAATATTCCAGGTCAGAGGAAAGGGTACCCTTTTTCTCCAATAAAATACTAGAACCACAAGGGCAGCACATCCTCATCTCAAGGCTATTGCATGCAGTTGTCCCTGTTGTCCTCTGACGGGGTATCAGGGTCCTGGCAAGAGAATATTCCAGGTCAGAGGAATATTTGCATAAAAGAACTCTCTACTTGCCAAAACATGCAGCTATAGGGATTGCATCTGCCTAGAGAGGTCATCTATTTTGAATTTGGTCCCCATGGGTAGATACAGCGTTCTGTTTTCCACACAGGTGTTATGTGTTGTAGCACAGACAGACACGCATGTTTTTATAGGGGGAAACACACTTGCATGCAATTCTCTCTCAACAAAGTCTTAATGTTGGATTCTTAGCTTTAAATGTCCACTTTTTCTTGGTGGTATTTTTAATCTTTTCTTCACTTACATAGTACTCTTAAGATAAAAATGTTTAAATGACTGTTTTCAGACAAGGTGTTCCTTTTCTCAGGGGACAATAACCCTAAAAATATGCATTCAAAGATGATAGGGGTTCCCGACCAATGCCAGATAATTTCATATCTGACCTGACCTCTTGGTTTGCACTTTGCTCTCCCCCTGACCATCCTTCCCCAAGCCTTGCTTCTGACAGGCCTTCATTGTTTTGAACAGTCTCCCTCAGAAATAGCACATCTTCCCACAGTCAGAACCCATTTTTTGAGACACGCCACACATCACCCTCTGCACTATGGACCTTCATCAAGCACTGTT
>NW_008349068.1:1329092-1389557 GCF_000622305.1 Nannospalax galili | reverse complement strand
ATAATAATTATAGAAGAGCTCATAAACTGGAGAGGGAATTGGGGAGGCACAGGAGGAGTAGGAGGGGAAGGAGGAATGCAAATCATGGAAATATAGGAATTTAAATCATGGAAATATGGTACTCATGTATGAAATTCTCAAAAAATTTAAAAATTAAGTTAAAAAAAGTTATCAGGACTAGAGAGATGACTCGGCAGTTAAGAGCACTGGCTGCTCTTGCAGAGGAACCAAGTTCAAATCCCAGCACCCACACTGTGCCTAACAATCATCTGTAACTCCAGTTCCAGAGGAATCTGACACCCTCCTCTCATCTCTGCAGGCATTGCATGACACGGGTGTACCTACCTGCATACAGGCAATATACTCATACACATAAAAATAATAATAATAATAAATAGAATATTAAAAAAAAGAATTATCCCTGATGGAAATACTAAGCTCAAGAATTAAGACAATCTGCTGATCATATAGTCAAAGACAGAATGAGTATCAGAGGAGGTTTTTGTCTCCAAAGGCCAATACAACTATGATAAATCAATGCATGTACATGCATGGGTTGCATAATATATCAAGATATGTTTAGCTAGAAGAATGTGACCTTATTTGAAATTACATGGTTTCTGATATAATTAAACCCAAAGATTAGAATCTTCATCAGACAAAAAGACTCAGAGACCGAGGGGGAAGGACATGTGGCATTAGGTATCCACAAGCAAAAAACGTCAAGGATTTGTGCTGGCCATCACCAGATGCTGGGACAAAGGTATGAGACAGAGTCTCTCAGGACCTTGAAAGGGAACCAACCCAGCTGACAACACATTTTCATACTTCTGTCTCCTGAACTGTGAGAGAATTTGTGTGTGTGTGTGTGTGTGTGTGTGTGTGTGTGTTAAAGCTATATAATGTGTGGAAATTTGTTATGGAAGTCCTGAAAAACTAGTATATTTTTGCCATCTAGAATATTTGATGACTTTTCACTTATCAATATATCAAGATCACCTTGAATTTAATAGTATATCACAGTCATGAATATAGATTCACATAACCATTTGAAATTCCTAAATAAAATTCTATGTTACCAACAAAATGTATTTATTCCATCACAATAGACTATTTTAGGGTATTTTAGCTTTTTATTCTTACAAATAACAGAATAATTTTTTTTGTCTTTTTGAGACAGGGTCTCCCTATAGCCCCAGCTGGCCTGGAACTCACTATGTAGACTAGGCTGGCCCTGAACTCACAAAGATTCGCCTGCCTCTGCCTCCCAAGTGCCGGGATTAAAGGCGTGTGCCATCACACCCAGCTAGAATAATTAAAATTCATGTTTATTCCATCATTACAAATTTTTTTCTCAGGTCATTTCCTTAAAATAAATTTGCCAAAGTGAATGCCTGAGTAAAAACATATCCTCAGTAATGCTTATAAACAGTTATCTTTATTTATTTGTGTGTGTGTGTGTGTGTGTGTGTATGTGTGTGAAGGTGTGTGCATGTCCTTAGGTGCACATATAGAGGTCAGAGGACAACTCTTAGTAGCCAATTCTTTCCTGTCACCTTGCAGGACTGGGGATGGAACTTGGGTCGTCAGGCCTGTGTGCAAGCACCTCTACCCACTCAGACATATCAATGAGGGCTTCTGATATCAAATTTCCTTTCAAAAAACTATACGAATTCATAAACAGTGTAGATGTAATGTGTTGATCATCAAATGTTTGTCCTCTGGAAATCCAGGTTTTCAAAATATATTTCTTGAGAAGGTGTTTGGTGAAGACAAACTCAATGTAAGCCACTCCTTCCAGGGTATGCTATTATTCAGTATCAAAGATGGGATTCTCAGGAGCTCTGGAGATGGCTCAGTCTGTAAAGCACTAGCCTTGAAAGCACAAGGACCTGCATTTGATTCTCAGAACCCCTTGAAAAGTCAGGCATGGTGCTGTGCTCGTCTCATGTCGGCTCTGGGAAAGTGGAGGCAGGTAGATCCCTAATCCTTGCTGGATAGCCAGCCAGTCTAGCCTACTTGTTGATAGTCAGGCTAGTAAGGAGACGCTGTATCAAAAAATAAGAAGGACAGTTCCTGAGAAATGACATCTAAGATTGTCGATGACCTCCATCTGCATGAACACAGACATGCACTCATACCCCACCCCAAACACATACATACATACACACAGTTCGTATTCTCAGACATTTTAAATGGGGCTGAGGGTGTATTTCAGTGGTAGAGCACATATCTAGAATGCTAGAAGTCCTTGGTTCAATCACCAGCACTGACAATAAAGGCAGTAAAAAGAAAGAATGGTACTGCCTAACTAGCAAGTTCAAAAACTCTGCATCAATAAATCATAGTCTGAAGGTAAAAATGAAGAGTCATGCTGGCTAGAGTAGAGTAAACACAGTTTCTCTGTATTTGTTGACCTGTCTATAATATAGGCGACCTTTATGGGCCAAGGTAGAGGGGCAATTGGAGAAGAGCTCTAGAACTGAATTGACTATTCAAATCCTGTTTCCATGACTTTTAATTATGTACCCTTAACAAAAATCAAACTCTTTAAGCTTGTATTTTTTCAATGGAAAAGTGGACACGCATTCTTCATAGGGAACTGAGATCACATCATATGTTAACTCATAGGAGAACTCCCTATAAAGATGCTCAGCAAGAGCCTGATACAGCCAGTGTGCCATAAATACAAATCCCACTGTTATGCCACATAATAGACTTGTCATAAATGTGGCTAGTTAGTACATGCAACTGAGAGTTCATCCCACCCAGGAAGCCAAGGTCATGGTGCAACCCCAGTTAACTTGGCTCTGTTCCACAGCCACAGATTGTATACTAGCCCTAGCCAGCTGCCACCGAGGCAGCCTGCTGGATGCATGATTAAATCATTGAGTGCCATTGTCATAGCCATTCAGAAAGTGCATGGATAAGCCCCTCTCACTGAGGACACCGACTGAGAAAGAGGAAACTGGGACAGAGTTTGAAGGGAGATCTGGGTCTTTTGAAGCAATAGTGTGACAGAGATAAGTCATATATAGTCTGAATTTTGAGAGGGAACAGCAAGGACAGCAAGTGTTGGGTTTTCACTGCTGTCATCCCTGGAGGCTCTTTGATGAAGCTAATGCTCCACATCCTTTTATGGACAGGAGGAGACACAGTGAACTGACTTCTTCCAGATGAAAGTCACAGAGTGAAACCAATGTGTTCATTGCTAGCCATGTTAGTTTTGAGGACTAAAAAGCTGTCTGCATCCCCTATGCAAGAATTTGCTTCAGAAAGTTTTAATAAAATGTGTTATGGGGTTGGAGAGATGACTCAGTAGTTAAGAGTACCTGCTGCTCTTGCAGAGGACCTGGGTTCAGTTCCCAGTACCCACATGGTGGCTAACAACTGTCTGTAACTCCAGGTCCAGGGGATCCAATGCCCTCTTTTGATTTCCATGGGCATGCATGACATGGGTGCATTTACACCTATGCAGGCAATACACTCATACACATAAAACAAAAATAATAAAATATTTAAAAAATTAAAATGTGCTATCTTTAAAATCTGGAGTACAGTGAGTAATGGAAAAGTCTTTTGCTTTAAGAACTCACCCAGGGAGAGACCTAGTCAAGGCTAGCTTTGAGAAAGCAGGGAGAAGTTTCCATATATTTTTCTCAAGGTGTGTGTCAGGGGGAGGGGATTCAGTTCTCTTTTCTCAAAACAATCTCTTAAGAGATTCATCTTCGAGAAAAAAAAAATCACACATCACGACATCCATTTCTGCAAAAAAAATGGCACAGGCAAAATCATAAAAGGTAGGGTTAGGTTTATTCTTTGTACTTATTGGGAACATGTACGAAGAGAAAGATAGGCCTGCATCCCCACTTCTGTCCTCTTGGTAAAAATGGTAAGAAATTTACATCCCTATAGGGGAAAATTTATTCAAATCTAAGTGGCAAGAAAAGGTTAATTCTTCTAAGACACAGCATGTCTTTTCTTTACGGATAATACAAACCATTTTCCTCTTTTGCTTTACCTGCCTGGAAGCTCAGAACTCAGTTTGCAGACTAAATTTAGTTGCTATGTAACAATCTGTAGCTAGCTTAGTAGTACTTTAATTTTTGCCTTATTTTCTTAGTCTATCAATATATTCTCTTGTTTGCATTATTTTTTGTTTTTCTAAATTATTTTAGGAGAAAGCTTTAAGCCCAGAGCAGAAGGAAGCAGAATAATACAGCTATTAATAATACATTTCAGAGGCAGCTTTAACATTGGTAAAAAGTAACATATGGGATGGATAGCATTAACTCTACTGACATAATATTTCTATAAGGATTATATGAGGTACTACATATTAGTTATTTTGAAAACAATGAAAATTCATACAAGTTAAAGTGTTCTCTAACAATGTATTCTGCTTGGTAAAGTGCTCCTGAAATAGAAAGAATCAACTAATTGATGGCTTTTAGCAGTGGATCTCACGTTTCCTGGGCTTAGGATATAGAGAAACTGAAAAATCAGCCCAGCAAGATTCAGATATTCCCGGGCAGGGAACTCTTCCTTCAGGATCAAGACTGACTCCTATTTCTGAGTTTCCTAATATTCATTTCAGCATGCTGAGCCTATCATCTCCCTAACCACGGTAAGTATGACCAGAGGACCCAAGTAGCAAAGGATTCCACCATAAAAGGCAGAAACAGAAGCCATGTCTCTAAAAACACAGGCCTGGTTTAGCCTTCCAGGGGTTAAAGACCTTCAATATCTACATAGCACCTTTTGGATAAAGTCCCTTTTGTACTCCCTTCAAAGCTTGCCCCTCTCACTGCTTCTCCAGTCTTATCTTCCATCTCTTCCTAAGCTTCAGCCATTCCTGCTCTCTGGATGCACACAGCTTGGGCTTTTATACATGCTATTCCCTCTTCTTGAATGACCTTCCTCCTCATCTGCTCACCTTTTACTTCTTTTTCATTGGAACTATCGTGATTAGCTCAGGCCTATGACATGTCCTTTCTCTCTAATCTTTAGGTAAGTGAACTTACATGACAGCAGATTCCTCATAAGACTGAGCTCTTGAGAACAGTCTGAACTGTGTTTGTCATTATAGTCCAATGCTTGATCATTGTTCATTTCAGGTATGCTAAGTAAAGATATTAATAACATTCTCCTGAGTAAATATGAGGGTTGAACCCTTAGTCGAATGAGAAGTAAAGATTTAGCTAGCATTGAAAAGTTTGATATCGGGTCTGGGGAAGCCACGGGGCTTCAAACAGGAAGAAAAAAGCCAAACAAAGCACAGAATTTGGAGGGTGGGGGCACTGAAGACAGTTGCTTAGATACATGGGGCAGTATGGGCATTTGGGCTTTTTCCAGGAGAAAGGCCCATTTCTAATTTCTCATGTTGAGTCCAGTGGTTTCTATAGACTTCTAGAATTGTTGGGTCACTAAGCCCTAAGCAGGGATGTTGTATGTGGCTGTGCTCTGAATAACTGGTGGGGCCAGTGAGTAGAAGCTGAATCCAGGCTGTACCTCTGCTTGCAATCCAGCACTCCAGCTTCTATGTCTGCGTATAGAGGGCACACTATCCAATTCACACACAGGGCAGGCTAGGTGGATTATGCCCAACCTGCCTTTGAATAAAAGAATCCATCTTTAGTTCTGACAGAACCCTTCACTGAACAGTGTCTAAGGGACAGGAAAGTCATTTCAGGAGAGGCTCTGAGTGAAAGAGAACCTAGAAGGGAGAAGAGGTTGAGCTGAGGTTTGAGCCTGGGCTTGTGACTATGGTTTTGTCATTCAAAACTGTTCGGGCAGAGGCCTATCAGCATTCTGTATGAGTGACTAGATCTTCTGTAAAAACTCATCACATTAGCTTTCAGGTCCCTAGTGTTGGTTCTGCTCCAGTAGGCAACCCGAGGGAGGCATTTCCTCAGATTCTTCATTGGGAACATCATATACACTTGTGATCATCTTGCTATTTTTATTAGAAGCTTTGAAAATCATATACTGTGTGGACCCACTAATCTTAGCAGGCATTGTGTGCATCAGTTACTTTAATGATAGGCTGTGAACTCAATTTCATCTCAGCTATTTACCAGCTATTAAATGTGGACATAGGTCTTAACTTTCTTATGAGGAAGGAAAGAAGGAAGGAAGGAAGGAAGGAAGGAAGGAAGGAAGGAAGGAAGGAAGGAAGGAAGGAAGGAAGGGAAGGAAACATTTCTGTGACAAACATTAAAACGTGCCTTTCATTTTTGCAACTGTAGAGGGTACAATTGACCTTGACCCTAGCTGTTGCGCTGATTTTGATCACCCCTTTTCCACTGAGGTCACATGTCACATGAACTCCACAGGTCGCTCAGCCAATGACTGAGACTTGTAAGAGATGGATGACTAAGTTCTAATGTGAGACACAGAAGACAAGGTCTCCTGTGCTCAGCAAATTTGGCCAGGGCACTAACTACCTGATGTTCCTTCTGTCTGTCTTTCCTTTTGTATCAGACGTGCTCTCTTGGTCTCCCCTCACTGTCTGTTCTTCCTTCTCTTTTTCTCTCATAGACCTTTTCCCTAATAATTTCTTGCACATTTAATTTTGTTTGCGTATCTCCTTGAAAGATGTATACTAGTTTTTGGGAGTTAGGGTTCATATGAAAACTAAATGATTTACTGTGCATAAAGAATCTTATAGTTTCCAGGAAAAAATGAACTCTTGGGTCCTATTGACATGGACTTGACCAATGCTGCTTAGCTCTGGTTTTCTTCAGAGTTCCTTACCCCTTCTAAAGGTACATCAATTCTCATCTCTGGCGTTTATATCTTCTGGAGAAAAATAACAGTGGCAGAGATTACAGGTTTAGCATCTATTCCCTCATTCTTGTTTTTAGAAGTAGAATTTACTCTGCTCAGCTGTAGCTGAACACATGGATGTCCATTTGGAGACGTCATTTGCCAGCTTCCCTTGCAATTAATAGTGATCAAATGATTAAAAGTTTGGCAGGAAATTATAAACAGAAGTGATTTGTACAATTTTGCCATCAAGTCCTTAAATTTGCTGTGTTCTACCCTTTCTCATTTTCTCCTTCTGGCTAACTAGGAGGTAGATCTGTAGATGAGGTAAGTTCAACCAGGTGAGTAAGGAAAAACACAATAGATGTCAGAATAACATGACAGAAGTAATATGGGTCCCCAGTTAATCTTAAGGAGCAGAGGTGTCTATCCTGGGCATTTCATCTGTGACTGCTGTTTACTTGCTCTGATTTTTATTATCTGAAGGGGAAATAAGCCATCATTTTGGAAGCTGGGTCTTGGTATCTTTTGTTACAGCTACTTAGCCAGTACCTTACCTAATGCATCTTTTCTCATCTTGTTCCTATATTCCTCTGCTTGGTTGACCCATAACTGGTTGACAGCCTGGCTCCTTAATCCATTAATGCCTACTCCTCAATATGGCATTTAATTACATTTGATGACTTTGAGGGACAGCAAAACTAGTTCCCTTTGGGCACAGGATTATCTCAAGTCAGAGTTAATAGCCTTAATGGTTTAAAATGGCACTAAATGGTTCTCTACATTTGGGGAAGGCCATCTGGTCATTTGCAGATAAGCATAATAATAAGCACCCGGGCAGATTTCCACATATGGGCTGAAACACAGACATGCTCCAAATTATATACACTATAAAATTTACTATCCCTCCTAAAACCCAAATCACAAACTATCCCTTACTCGATTTGGAATAATGAGTTGTCACTCAGACAACATGAGGGAAATGAGTCTGTCTGCAAACAAAGACCCAGTGAACCGAAGATGCTAGTCAAGCTCAAAAGACGATCATAATTTTGGGAAGAGCTTCTGACATGCACTTCAGTAATGGCCCTCAGCTCTGCCCACAACCAGTGGGTTTGTTTAAACTTGAGCAGTGAGAGTTGGGAAAAAAATCATGTGATTTTGTTCTAGAAGCATTTACATCCTCTGAGTGTGACTGATAAGTCATGAAAGCAAATTGAAAAAGTGATAAAATAATTTCTGTGCAGTGATGGTGTTTATTTCCATTTCCTGCCTCCCTTTTTGTCAAGGTTTCTAGGCAGAATGGACGTGAACTTGAAGAAAACTTAGCATTGAAATTTTCATAACCATTCCCCCCACCCATGCTTCCTTTTATATGTCAAAGGAGTGCTCTAAGGAAACAAAGTAACGGAGCGACCAGCAAAGTTGTGAATTTTACCATGAAGATTATTTGAGGATATTTGTGTATTAATTTCTTTGTAAACATTAGCGGCTTAAACTACATACTTCACCTGCTTAGTGAGTCATCTGATAATGCCCCTTGATCCTATGAAGGCACTGATGACAATGCTCCAATTCCCTTTAAAGCCTCTCAAAGCCCTAAATCATTTAGAAGGAAGATGTCCTTGTAATGAACAAAGGATCAGACAGAGAGACCAATGACTGGCTTTCTTGAATGCCCTTGGTAACCATGCCCCAGCTGCTTAATATGTAAAGCAGAGACTGGCCATATGACTAGCTAGCCACTTACCTGGAAGACTGTCTAATGAGACAATAATGAGTCAATAATGAAGGACAGTAGTGACACATCTTAAGAAATAATGAATGAAGCTTCTATATGCAAATCACTAAGGCTTTATTTCTTCCTCTAAAAAGCACTGGCCATGAACTTGAGATAATAGCAGAGGTCTCAGCTCTAGTGGATGATTTTTGTTTTATCCCTGCTAACCAAAAGCAAAGCAAGAAGCAGACTGAATTTCCTTTGTGAACAACTTGCAAATAGGGAAGGGCTGAGGCAGACCCGATCTTTTCCTACGATAGGAAGAGGTTTCTTTATCAGCTGAGGCAGGCCAGAATTGAACGGCTTTGGGCTGCCCTAGCATATTTTAAACTTGCACCTAATTTGCCATCCGGCTTAGCACCTGGGTCTCCTTTGGCAACAGTGTGGTCCAGATTTCTTTGGCCCAATGAATATCTGCTTTTTGAATTATTTTTTCCCAGATGTACTTTCCATTTAGCCAAATTTAACCTTGTTTTATCATTTCCTGCCCCTCATTTCTAACCTCTTTGGGGACATTGTGATCAGCCTGGTGTTGACAATGCAACCTTTTTAGAAGCATCTGCAATTTGCATCAATAAGCAAGTCCTCTTTTGGATTTATTAATAAAGACACTAAGAAATAATATTTCTATCAAAGACTGTGCTCCGTACGTGGAAACACTACCATTTCTCAGGGAGCACTTTGTCAATTCTCAACTATTTCCAAACCACATTCTTCTCAATTTGATTTTGAGGCCAAGCAAATATTGAACTACAGCTTTGTGGGAAATGGCTTGCTCATCCCCAAGCATGTGCAACGTTGCCTCCATTGGCTGCTCGTGACCTAATGCTGCGGAAGTAGCTTCGTTTGCGTTCGTCTGGTGTGGCAGGGTTTTTGCATGTGGCTCGCCACTCCTCGTATTTCTTGGATTTTACACAACTTTTCCTTCTATATTCTGGGACTGTTCTCCAAGTAGAATATAGACCATACTTGTCATTTTCTTGCTGAACTCCCACAACCTGCTGGAAAAAGCAAGCTTGCTTACCATATTTTGTTATTTGTTGAGCATCTATGAAGTATTAGGCTCTTCCTAGAACCCATTCATTATAGGCTATATCTTCCTCAGATAAATTCTCTGTGGGCATGGCTTCTTCCTGGGAGTCACCTTGGCATCCTCCTTTTCTTTTATTCTATTCCCATTGTCAGAACCTGCAATCAAGCCACCTAGATTAGGGCCATCATCTCCTGAATGGTCTTCCTGCTTCCATGCTGCCCTTTTCTATGAGTCAGACATGAGAGCTACTAGGTTGATGGTCTGGCAGTCTTAAAATTGACCCGGGTATTCTCCCTGATGCAGAAGGCCACTCGGCTTTAGACCACTGACCAACTTGCTCTCTGGATTCATTGAGAATGACACAGGAAACAGAAGATGGTACATCATCCAATACCTTCTTACTCAGGACCATGGTTCCTGACATGATGAGAGTGGTGCATCTGTGCTGATGTAAGGGTCTTCCAAACATAAGGGGCAGAATAAAAGAAAGCGTGGTGCCTGCTACTGTAGGTGGACACATTTGCCTTTCTCTTGGGTGGGATAAGAGAGTGAAAAGAAAGCTTCTCCAGTCCTTAACTAAGCTTTCTTTTCTGTTTACTGGTCTAAACTGGGTTGGGGACTGAGTTGGGTACACAAACTTTCCATTTTACCCTGTTCCTTTGCAAGCAGGAGCATTGTTTCTCATTGGAGCCTTTGCCTACCCCCCAACTTATCTTCCCCTTACCTTTCCCCTGCCATAGTGCTTCTGGATATTAGGTAAATGCCTTCTTACTGTTCTAATCCCCTTTGCTGGCAAGCTTTTGGTCATCCATTATATCTGCCCAGACTGCTTTAATCAAAGCAGCACATTCTTGTTTGGCTCGCTTTCCAGGAGATTTCTGTCTTGTTACTCTTTTTTTTCATCTTCTTTCCCTTTATCCATAAACTTTTATTAGACCTTTGTGAAGCCAATTGAGATAGCAGGGAGTGTATATTATAATTCATTTGAAAAGGAATCAGCTGCATTTTGATGAGAGGGATCATTTTGCAAGGCGTGCGGGAAGCCCTGCTATTGTGCCCCCTCTGTGTGCAGGGTTGGAAGGCGCAGGCTAGCACTTGTCTGTTCTCACCTCGGCTTAGCAGTCCAGTCACATAGGCAGCCTGGCACCGATTGCTAGCCATATCTCACCCTCACTATGGCAGGAGGCAATCAATAGCTGGATTAATCACACTTTGGGAGCTCGCACCCTAGGAAGGAGAGAAAACGAGGTCTGGAAGAGGAGGCTGTTGCCAACGTCTTCTGCCTGGAGTTCGCAGCCCAGTGCACACAATACAGAACCATAAAGAAGTCCACTTCTCCCAGAATGGTGACCTTGACCAGTTTTATAATAAGAGCTTCTAACAATTTGCTGCCTTGATTTCAGCTAATAGGCAATGCTTTTTAAAAAAAAAAAATTATACATGCCAATGACACTTCAAATCCTTATACAAAGTATGAGATTTAAGTAGTCAAGTAAGACTATATGAAAAAATTGTGTGTGTGCATACATTCTAATGCACCTCTGAATCACTGAAACTTGAAAGGGTATATGGGACTGTTTGCTTGCTTGGTCCATTTACTTCTTTATTTGTAGGAGAAGGTTTACAGTGACGATTTAAAATCAGGGTATGGCAGGAAGCAGGGTGGCAAAAAGCCCCGATTATTGGCAAAGAGGTCACAGTGGCTCCAGAGACTCAGATTTACTGTAATAGGAGCTATTGTGTGTGCAAAGAGCACTGTGACTTTTTTTAAATCAAAATAATTGAGTTTGAGTCCTTTCTCTGTTACCAGCCAGCCAAAAGATACACCTGAACTTTGCACCTTGGTTTGTTCATCTCAGCAATGACTGAACTTGTCTTATGAAGTTATGCAAGGAACACACAAATGCACTGCAGACCAAGGTCTTTCATCAGCAGAAAACAGGCTTCACAAATTTAAGCACTGTTATCCAGGCACACTCTCAGAAGGAATAGGGCTGAGGAGGGTATTAAATATCTGTGTATTTGGCTGCCTTCTTTGAACTGGTTCTCTAACATGGTTACACAACATAAAAAGGCAGTCATAGAAAATGATGTCATATTGCACTTAAAAATAAAAATAAACACTCCAACTACTGGATTTTCTTTTTCTGAGCAAAGCTATTTGCTCTACCAACACTTACTCTCCAAACCCTCTCTGGGACCCTTTGCCCCCTCACCGCTCTGGATAGAATCAGCATCATTTACAAAACGCTTTGATTAGCGTTTGATTAAGGAGTTCTGACCTTTTGGGAATTAGTCTCATAATTACAGGGTTGTGGATGGTCCCCAGCCTCTCGTCAGCTCTCCTGGTTCAGACGTCTTTGCAGTGGCCGTGAATGACAGGCACTGAAGAGCAATGCCCCGCTAATGCTATAATCACCAGGTACCACCGAAGTGCAGCTTGCATCTTTGCTCCAGAGTGGAGAGCAAAAGCGAAGCTGCTGTGTGGGGCTCTTGGTCCTTTTCCTGTGTGTTCTGTTTCGGTTTTCAGCAGCTTTGTTAATTCTATCACCACCTCTTATCCACACAATAACCAGAAGAGGTTGGGGGAGGAGAGAAGACAGTTTGGGGGTTAACTCAAAGTCTTCATCTCACTCTACTGAAAGAGTTCATGCGCTGGGAGAGAGGACCAGCTGGGCAAGTTGGCTGAAGGGGTCTGGGCTGCAGAACCAACAGCAGGTGTTCCCTGTAATGTGACACGCTTGAGCCAGGCATCTCACAAATGTGGAGAAGGGGCCTCCCTCTGCTTTGTAAGCTTGCCTCCCTTTGGCCTCCAGAGTTTTCAAAAGCATAAAGGAAATGAGTCAGAATGGGAGAATTAGCCTGTGTGGTGGGAATCATCATGTTTCACTGCACTTTGTTTTATCCCACTGGTGAGACACAGTGAAGGAGAAAAACCAGAGCCACCAGAGCCTCACGTGCCTCCTCGGTCACTTCTAGAAACCACTGGCCAAATGACGCTTGACTTCTGCTCTCAGAAGCAACCTGAGGAGAATTACTGTCCCAATTGGCATAAGCCTAGTCCAACATTTTCCCAAGTGTGTGGAATGTAAATCGGGCTCATTTGAGAAAAATTTTCTGGATCTAAATATGTTTGGACATTTCTGGATCAAATATATTTAAACAGGTTGCTTCGCTGCAGGACTTCTCAGAGCTTTAAACTCCGTAATAAATCTCTAAAAGAAAAGCAAAGTTAATAAATCTCTAAAAAGAAAGCAAAGTTTTCAGACTGTTATAAACTCCACTGAATCATAAAACTCTTATATAAGATACCATTTACAAATGGAAGTCAAGTCCATTCTGATCTTTTATCCTTAGGATTGCAGGTATCCTTTGCCTTCTTGTCTCCACTCAGAATTTGATGTTTTCCTCTGTGTGTGTGTGTGTGTGTGTGTGTGTGTGTGTGTGTGTGTGTGTGTGTGCGTGTGTGTGTACGTTAAGCATATTTATAAATGCTTGATGTAATTTTGAGCCCCAGTGTTCCAGAGATCAGAACTTGTTTAATTTGCCTTATGGGGAGGAACTCTGATGGTATAATTACAATCAGTGCTGGTCTTTCTCTACTGTGAACCTTCAACCCACAGATTTTTTTTATCTCTTCCACCTTCATAGAGCTGCCCCTGGAACATAGGCACCAAGAGAAGAGATCCCTGGGAATACCAAAGGTTCCAATGAGGAAAGAAGAGCTCAGTATAACCACACTGGGTACAAGTCCCAGATCTGCCTCTCAGAAGATAGAGGCTCCAGACAAGCCAGTTTTTCTCTGTGTCATTACTTGCTTTTTTTTAATATAAAATAGGGGTTAACACTATCACAGCTTGGTGTGTGGATGAAATGAAACCACCTCCAATAGCACTAGAGACGCTGGCTCCTCCTTAAGTACCAGCTGCTGTGATTGCATCCCAAGACCAAGCTAGGTGCTAGGTGGAATTTGCAGCCGATCGTTATTGCAGTGAATTGAATACTCTAACACTAAACTTCAAGATCTACTTCACATAAACCTTCTCTTTTCATGCCTAGTACAAACCAGCTGCTGTGATTGCATCCCAAGACCAAGCTAGGTGCTAGGTGGAATTTGCAGCTGATCGTTATTGCAGTGAATTGAATACTCTGGCACTAAACTTCAAGATCTACTTCACATAAACCTTTTCTTTTCATGCCTAGTACAGAAATGAGCAGATGGTAGGCATCTGATGGTGCTAGATCGAGGAACGGGGGGAGAAAATTAAATAAACTTTCCCCTAGTCATTCAAGACGTTACTCTTTGTAATTTCATATATTTTTTTAGGTCTCCAATGTGATTTTGTTATTGGGAATATGAAAGAAGAAAAAAATGGAATGAAAACTTCTTTATGAAGAAAGATGTTTGCCCACAGCATTACTTACTACCTTGGTGATAAAACAGAAACAAAACTTCAGTGAAAAATAAGATACAAAATAACATAAAGAATGTGATCACAATTATGTAAAAATAAGTCTAGGAAAAGATCAGATGAAAACAGCTTTATTTTATTTGGTAAAAGATTTTCTTAACTCTAAATTTCCCAAATTGCTATAGATAGATATGAATCATTTGTACTTTAAAAAGATAATTTTATTTAAAACAAAAATAAGAAACAAAGGACAAATTTATTTTACTCCTTCCGAACTTATTGATTGTTCTTGATTCCAGGGCAAGTGGCACATGGCAGCTCAGCCTTAAGCAGCAAAAGAAGTCCCAAGTGTTACCACTGGCTGGAAAAAGAA
The DNA here is from genome assembly GCF_000622305.1 of Nannospalax galili. Taxonomy (NCBI): domain Eukaryota; kingdom Metazoa; phylum Chordata; class Mammalia; order Rodentia; family Spalacidae; genus Nannospalax; species Nannospalax galili. Next base: position 1,375,191 of record NW_008349068.1, on the reverse strand, counting down.
CTAGACTGGAGCAGCACATGAGAGCTTGCGACCAACTACAGGGAAGTCTGAGGAAGACATAAGATGTACCCATATATTCTCTCCAAGCAGATTTCTAACCCCTTATGATAATTCCTGTAACCCATAGGAACAAAAAAGGATAAAAATGCAATTGGCTTCCCCAGATCAGCCCTCTACTGAAATGCCCCCCCTTTTTGTCTTCAAATATCTAATCTATCTTCCAGTCAAATTTGTATGTGTTTAAGCCCACACCAGCCATCATAATACTTATATTCACACAAAAACTTGTCTATGAATGTTTATTCACAACTTCTCAAAGTTGGGAATAAACCTCAAGTTTTTAATCTAGTGGATGGATAAAGAAATCCCAGTGCCAGGCAAGGGAAACCTCCTTGTGAGGTGTTGGTCAGGTTAGTCTAAGAGACTCCCCAAATAATACATGCTATTTCCACAGCCCTTGGTTGACGACCAGAACTTGAAGATAAGACCATATTGCTAAAGATACCACACACTTTGAACTCAGGACTTGGAGAAATTGGTCTGGAACTGACCTGGAAACCTCCTCCCTGAAGATTAACTCTCATACTATTGGAAGGTACTGTCCAGGCTGCCAAGGGAGAAAAGCAATCAAGAGTCCTACCCAGCTGTAAAGCCTATGAACGGCAATGATGACCCAGCCAGTGAAGCATTTCTATCAGTGCAACAGTGGCACTTTATCTTGGGGGTAATCACGAGTTTTATAACTGTACTTAAGGCCCACTCAGTAGGAAGAAATGCATGCCTGGTACTGTAAACATATTCAAATACTCATGGTTAGAGAGGCATAGACTCTTAGAGGAAAAACTATCACTGGCACTGTACTACACAGTTTTCCTAAATGCAATTTCTTACCATATCCTAACTACTTATCCTTATATTCACAGTAAGTATAGCTCTTACCACTCATCAAATAAGCTTCTTTTTGTAACATATGGAGACTATTACAAAGTTCCACAACTGGTCAATATGCATCCAATAAGCAACCATGTGGTGCCTAGCCCCAATTGATACATCTACAATGCAACTCCCACACCTAAGGTTCAGGGAACATCACAAAAGAAGGTACAGAAGGATTGTAAGAGCCAGAGGAACAAGACACCTACTGCTAGACTGTGTATATTCTAGACATGATAGGGAAGCTGCATACATGGTTGCCTAAGGCCTGCATAATGTCAGTATCAGTTGACATGTCAATATGGTTGGGGGAAATTTCACAGGGTCCCCCTTCTAGATGGAGAGCTACAGGTAATCAATGGATGCTGAGGGAGGAAGAATCAGTTTTGTCCAGGGATGAACTCTCTGACAGGTGACTCAATCCCAAGTGGTCAGTCCTAAACACATGTATAGACATGCACCAATAAATGGACTCAGAGAGTTATATATATCTTTATATGTATGTATACATATAAATGTATGTAACAATAATCAAAAAGGAGGGCAAGAAATTGAGATGGAGTAGGGAAGGAGTAGAAGCAGTTGGAGTGGGCAAAGGGGTGGAAATGATGTAAATACAGTACTCAGTATGAAATGCTAAATAAATAAATAAGTGTATGAATAAATAATTTTTTATATTTTATTTATTATATTTATTTTGTGTGTATACATGTATTGCCTGCCTGTAGATAAGTGCACCCATGTCGGAGGGCAGAAGAAGCTATCGGATCCCCTGGAACTGGAGTAACAGTTGTTAGCTGCCATGTGGGTGCTGGGATTCGAACCCGGGTCTTCTGCAAGAACAGCCAGTGTTCTTAACCACTGAGCAATCTCTCCAGCCTCATGAATAAATAATTTTTAAAAAGAAATGTGATATTCCATATGATGAACTAGATGTGGTACACAACTATAATCCTAGCACTCTAGAGGCTCACAAGTTCAAGGTCATCCTAGGTTATATAGTAAGACCTTGTCTCTAAAACCAAAACTTAGGATGTCTGGGTAAAATGCTTGACTGGATGGGACTTAACACATATGGCAGAATATATGAGACCCAGTGGTTGGGGCATGGATTGGGGAAGGGGTCTTAATTTGATTAAGTACTGCTGTGTGGAATGTACAGAAGCTCAATAAAAATATTAAAAACATAACAAAACAAAACAAAAATAGCCTAACAAAGGAAAAATCACTATGCTGCAATAAAAAGGGGACAACCCACAAAATCCACAGCAATTTGAATGGATTCTAAATGTATTATACTAATAGAAACAAACCAGTATCAAAAGTTTATATACTATATTATCCCATTTACATGATACTCTGGAAAAGAATACAGAAACAAAAAAATAATTTAGTGGTTCCTATGGGGCTGGGATGAGGAGAAAGACTGAACATAAAGAACAGGAGGTGGGGCTGGAAAGATGCCTCAGAGGTTAAGAGTACTGACTGCTCTTGCAAAGGATCCAGGTTCAAGTCCCAGCACTCACATGGCAGCTAATAATCATCTGTAACTCCAGTCCCAGGGGAATCTAACGCCCTCTTCTAACTTCTGTGGGCATTGTAGTCAGGCAATCAACTTGTACACACACACACACACACAAATAAATAAAAATATTTAAATAAAGAACATGAGGGGAACATTTTGGAATGAATGAAATGTTCTATAACTTGAATTTAGCCATGGACATATATGACTGACATGATCGAGCACATTTCAGGATTCATAACTGTGCACAAAATGGGTATATTTTACTATAAGTAAGTTAGTTCTCATTAAACCAAATATTTTTAAAAAGAAAACAGCATAAAATGCACATACATATAAATCAGTAGTTCTCAAAGTTTTTGGTTTCAGGACTCAGATACACTCTTAAAAGCTACTAAGAAGCCTAAAATCTTATTCATGTGGAAAATATCTGTTGATATTTATTGTATTCAAATTTATTTTAAAATAGTTTCATTACATACTAGCATAATAATTTCTATGGTTCCCAAAATGAAAATGTGCAAAAAGTTATACCCTTAATACTTTTTTTCAATTTTGCATATATTATATATATAAATAATATATATAGTGTGCATGCAAATATGTATATGCAGAGGCTAGAGGCTGACATTGGGTGTCTCCCTCAACTGCTCTATACCCTGTATTTTTGAGTCAGATTCTCTCACTGAACCTTGAGCTCACAGATTTATCCTGATTGTCTGACCAACAAGCAGCAGGTATCCTCCTGGCTCTGAAGCCCCAACACTGGGATCATAGTCACATGCCACTATGCCCAGTTTTTTTGTTGCTTGTTTTGTTTTGCTTTGAACGTGGACACTGGGGATTGAACACAGGACCTTGTGCTTGTACTTTTCTGACAGAACCATCTCCCTGGCCCCTCAAAACTTGCTAGCTAACTTTATACAATATGTAATTTTAGTTCAAGAGGAAAAAACATCTTATTTGATACAAGTACATATTTTAAAAAGAAAGAATATTCCAGTATTTTCCAGTTAAGTAATAGATGAAGCCAAGAGATGAATCCTGTCGATGGGGAGAAAGCACCAGGACACAGCTAAAACTCCAGCAGGATAGTTTATTAGCAAAGGAAGCATTGCAGGGGACAGATTCCTTCTGGGTAGGGAAAATATCAGCCCACAGGTTGTGAGCTGGGGTCTTTATGGGGGTGGTGCTTTGGAGATGGTGCAGAAGGCGGGAAGATATTTTTAAAAATTAGGTGGGGGAGAAGTGGGAGAGTGGGACTGTTAAAACCCACCCCCTTCTGTCCATCAGACAGGATCTGGATCAAGAGGTGTCTGTTTTACCCTTTGAGATCAAAGGGAAAGCCTGCTGTGCTGAATCTGACTCCATGGGTCTCTGGTCCAAAGGTGGAGTCTGTTTACCTTGTCTTCCAAGATCAGGGTGCTTATTAACTCTGTTCCTACATTCTCAGGGGCTTGCGAACCTGTGAGGCCCTGGGTGGGGGGGCTGCTGTAGATTGAAAACCCTAACATTAAGTATAGATGTTTTGCACAACACAAAAAATCAACACTGTGAAAGGTCAATATATATTTTTAAATATTTATTTATTTATATTTTATGTATATGAGTATTTTGCCTGTATGTATGTAAGTGCACCTGTAATGCAACACCCATAGGGGCCAAAAGAGGGCATCAGATCCCCTGCACCTGGAGTTAAGAGTTGTTAGCCACCATGTGGGTGCTGGGATCCAAACCCAGGTCCTCTACAAGAACACCTAGTACTTTTAATCATTGAGTCAGCTCTCCAGCTCCCAAAAGATAATCTTGATAAAAGTATTAACCTCCCAGACTTCTCAACAGAGTCTCTAGGTCCCAAACCCAGGAGTCTTCTCACCATACTTTTAGAACCATCTGAACCTTTCTCATTCTTACAACCTTTCACTGCCTCCATGGAATTTTATCTCACACTCTGTAGTTATCCTTGTCTCTGTAGTCCCATAGCTCTTTTCTGTTCCACCCCTATTTTTTGTATTACCCACTTATAACCTGTCCTAGTTACTTTTCTGTTGCTGTGATAAACACTGTGACCAAAAGCAACTTGAGGGAATAAAGGGTTTATTTGGGCTACACGTCCACATCACGGCCCATCATGGGGGAAGTCAAGGCAGTAACTGAAGCAGAGACTTGGAGGAATGCAGCCTCCTTCTCCTGGCTTGCTCAGATACCTCTTCTTTTTTTAAAATATTTCATTCATTATTTTTATTTTACATGTATGAGTGTATGCCTGCATGTATGTAAGTGCATCAGAGTCATGCAATGCCCATGGAGGTCAGATAACGGTGTTGGATTCCCTGGAACCAAAGTTACAAATGGTTGTTAGCCACCATGTGGGTGCTGGGAATTGAACCCAGGTCTTCTGCAAGAATGGCCAGTGCTCTTAACCACTGAGCCATCTCTTGTGTTCCTCAACTATATTTCTTGTACAGCCCAGGTCTATCTGACCAAAGATGGCACCATGCACAGTGGACTGGGTCCTCCTGCATAAATTAGCAATTAAGAAAACACCCCATGGACATGCCCACAGGCCAATCTAATGGAGAAATTCCTCAACTGAGGTTCCCTCTTCTCAGATGACTAATTTGTGTGATGTTGACAAAAGCTAACCAGCATATCACCTGTCCCATCTTTCTAGATACTTCTCCAACTTCTTATGGGCAAACAATGTTTCTTTGAATCCTTGCCCCCTCCCTGGCCCAGTTATTTAGAGTATCGTATGTATAACAGGTGCTATAAAAAAGTTTTTAACAGTTTTCAAATGTTATAAAGTTAATTATGCACAGTACATAGGTCTAGGTACATGGATAGACACAGTGCCAATGTCAGTGTAATTTAGGAAATAAATTTTTCTTATGGAATCAATCATTTTTGAATATTGTCAGGCTCCCAACACCCGAGGCCAGATCATTTGAACTCAGATCTTTCTCTTGTGGCGATTAAAAATGTGTATTTTCCCCTTAACCTGGCCCCATCTTAGCTTAAGCTGAAGAGGCTCTGATATTACAGAAACAGTCGATGCTTTGGAATAAAAGAATATGGGTTCATATTTTATTTCTACCATTTACCTGACCTTCACAAGACACTTAAGATCTCTGAGCCTTAAGCTATCCCATCTAGCCTATCTGAAATAAAGACAGGAATTGCTGCCTCTGGCACCTCATAAGGTTGTAAGGATTAAAGAAGATAACATCAGAAAAGCATTTAGCTCATAGATTTGCTCAAAAAGTGCTAGCTGCACTGGCCCAAGTTCCATTTGACCTTCTGTAGTGGAAAGCAGCCACAGCAGCTTCTAGAGAGACTGACTGCCATGCCAGCTTTCCTAACTCTGCCACCACTGCCCTCTGGCTCTACAGGTTTTTTGTTTTGTTTTGTTTTGTTTTATGTGTATTCTCTGTATATATGTGAGTGTCCCTGTGTTGTGCAATGCCCACAAAGGTCAGAAGAGGGCATTGTATCCCCTGGAACTGGAGTTACAGATGGTTGTTAGTCTCCATGTGGGGCACTAGAAACTGAACTGGTCACCTCTGCAAGAGCAGCCAGTACTCTTAACCACTGAGCCATCTCTCCAGTCTTAGCTCTGTAGTTTTAAAGGGACTCTTGTCATCCCAAATTGCTTACTATTCTTACCCTAGTCCCCAGCCATCTTGTTGTTGGTTTAACCAAGATCTCTCACTGAGTCTGAAAATTCTAGTCTTTGAACTTGTCGTCAATTGGTGTATTACTGATCATTAGGCAAGGAGACAGATGGACTCCACAAAGGGCTACTCAGGAACCCTTGTATCAAAACAATTCTCTTTATCTCAGAAGCAAGAGTTTTCTCATTAAATAATCTTTTTCAAGTTTTCCAAACTTAAAATTTTGGTATTCTAGCCAGATGCGGTGGAGCATGCCTTTAATTCCAGCACGCAGGAGGCAAAGGCAGGTGGATCTCTGTGAGTTCAAGCCTAGAGTGAGTTCCCAGTCAGCTGGGGCTATGGGAAGACCCTGTCTCAAAAAGACAAAACAAAAAATGTTTCACTCTATTGGTGGAACTTTTGTTAGGCTATTACTCATTTATGGATATTGTTTGAGGCAAGAGGGATAATTGCTTTGTTTTCTATCCTTTTTACTCATTCACTCAAGTAGATATAGTTTTTTTCTTTTTAAAAAATGACTAATATGTGTTTGAGCCATTGGCCATAGAAAAGAAACTCTTGGTTGATATGATACATGTCTGAGCTGGATCCTGAAAATAAATAGCTTTGGTATCCCCTTGCAGCACTATTCAATATGATTCTATTACATTTAAATGCTTAGCCATAGCCTGGAGAATTCTGATTCACCGGAGGACTAATGTTGCTGATAGCACAGATAGCCTGATCGGATATCACATTCTGAGCAATAGCAGAACAAAACCCTCTCAACCTTCAGTTCCTCCAAATGCATAAATATAGCTTTCTGGCTGAGCTAGGAAACATCCACAAAAGAAGAGAAATCCCACAAATGCATATACATAAGGGTGAGGAATTCTAAATAGCAAGTGTGCATTTTATGATCACTTCTAATCTATTTTAAACTTTGGCTAAAAGTTTACTGCTACATTATTTTTTAAAAACTGGGGTACACATTTGATCAAAATATTATGTTAGTCAATGGCTCTTAGCCAGCTTTTATTGCATTATCTTACTTCTGCTCCATCTGCAGTTTCGCACTTCTATTTTCTTCCCTCTACCTTGCAAGTACCCAAATGTGTCTGATATACGTCCTATGCATGTAATTATTCTTGTAAAATTTCAATGTTGTCTTCTCTGTGTATGCATCCAATTTATAAAAGTAGTCTTACACCATAAATTTAATTTTGTTCCCAGCATTTCTTACTCAAGACCCTGTTTCACTACCAATCTGTCAACAACTTGCAGTGTCCAGAGCATGCACCTCCATTGATTTAAATGTTTGTCTACTGAGGGACTCCTAAGTTATCACCAACCTCTCACAGAGCCAACAATGTGTCTATGAACATCCTTGCACAGGTCAACGTGTACAGTGCTCCAACAAGAGCCATTATCTTGGTCAAGTTCTCTATCATCCCTGTGTGGAGAGAAAAAGAGGGGAATAGATGGGCAAGCTCCACATCATCCCATGCTAGGCACCGTGGCTCTGTGCTGGTGCACACCATCCTAACCCCAAGCAGACTGGCATTGTCTTGGCTCTTGTGCTCAAGAAGCTGCTGCTGTCCCTAGCCAGTATAGATGACTGCTATGGCTACACTGCACTGACACCCTACACAACCTCTCCAAGGCTTCTTTTGATGCCATCTCCAATCCTGCAGCTGCCTTACTCCTAACCCCTGGAAAGATATGGTATTCACCAAGCCATCTTATCAATATTTCACTAATAGTCTTGTAAAATATCCCACACCAAAGTCTACATGCTGAGAACCCAGGTTCCAGTTATGGCTACATACAGAGCTTTAGGCAAGAAAATAAAATGAATTAAGTCTGTTATTGGTATCATTAGACTGTAGGACATACAGATTTTAAGCCACTAGATATCTTCAGGTTGCTGTGAAGAGTGCCTGCACTATTTCTAGCCCCGTGTAATATATCCTCTTACTGTGTTCTCACCAGCACTTGATAGTTTTCACATGTTCAATTCCTGCCATCCTGGTTATTGTGAAATGTTCTTTCTTTGTTATTTTAAAGTTTTCTGATTACTAGAGTAACTTGAACATTCCCTATATATTTCTTGGAATTATCTTCTGTTTATTTTTAAATTTTATTTCTTTCTTGCTTTGTAGCTATGTTCTGATTAAATTTACTTACAAACCAGGCAGCAGGCCAGATTTGAATGGTATTGACAACAGCATTTTATTTTTTTAATGGAATTCTCTAGTTCATTTTTCCTGAGAAAGAGAAAAAATATTAATTTTGTACCTATCAGCCTTATTGAAATCTGGAAATTTCTAATAATTTGTTGATTCAGTTAAATTGAATTCAAAATTAATTGATTGAATTTTCAATAGAGACAACCATACTACCCATGAAACATTAGAATGTTATCTCATCTTTTTCAAAACTTTCTTTATTCTTAGCTAGGATATCCAGCATTATGTTAACCAGTATTGATGATAATAAATACTTTTATTTTATCTTGTTTTGCTTAGGAAAAAATCAAAGATTTTAATGTATAATCATGTAGGCATATAGTCTTTATCAAATTAAGGATATTTCCTTTTAAAAGTTGTATAATAAATTTAATAATACATTTTATGTACACACATTTTTATACACATATGTGTAACACAACCCAACCTTAATTCTTCATTCTGAATTGATGATATGATCTGAGTTTTATTGCTCTATTGAACTATACAGAATTATTTTTCTAAAGATATTCAGATAACCAATGTTTTTTCTTCTTTATCCATTTAAAAATTTATTTATTTTTATTGTATGAGTGTTTTCTCCACATGTATGTATATGTACCTGTAATCATACAATGCTTGCAGAGGACAGAAGAGGGCATCAGATCCCCTGGAACTGGAGTTATGGATGCTTATTAGCCACCATGTGGGTACTGAGAACTGAACTCAGGTCCTCTGCAAGAGCAGCCAGTGCTTTTTTCTCTATAAGAAAAATATGGGGGTAAAATTAAATATTTTTGTTGAATTTTTGTGATTTTTCATAAAACACATTTAGAGTCCCTCCCTTCTCCACACCTCTCCCCACTGCCCCACACCCAATTTAATGTACTCTCTTATATATATTATGGCCAATAGAGTTTGATTTGTGTCCCCAGATGTCCTCAGTATGGGTCCATCCACTAGGTCCACCAAGAGTCCCATCCCTGTAAGACACTGCTTTCCAGCAACATCAATTGCCAAAAGTTCCTTACTTTGGGTTGGGATTTCTTACCCATTTCCCCATGTCTATGCTGAGGTTTTGTCTGATTTGAGCTTGCGTAGGACTTGTACTCACCATTGCTATACGTTCATACGACCAACTGACAAGCTGTCTGGTAGACTGTTTCTTTGTGGTCATCCACCCCTCTGACTCTTACAATTGTTCTGCTTCCTCTTCTGCAATGATCCCTGAGCACTGGGAGGCAGGGTCTCCCTGTAACCCTAGTCAGTCTGGAACTCACTATGTAGACCATGATGGCCTCCATCTCACAGATACCCACCTGCTTCTGCTTCCTAAGTGCTGGAACTAAAGGCATGTGCCACCAGGCCTTGCTTTATTTATCCCTCAATTAGATGAATTTCCAACAGTAAGCTATCCCTTAGTTCCTGGAATACATGCTTCGTATCATATTTCAGGGATTGAAAAAATTAATATTTTGCTGTTCTTTATCTGTTTTATAAATGGAATGGTCCTGGTTGTTTTCTTTTGTTGCATTGTTCTTTTCTACTTTTCAAGTCAAATAGAATTATGTTAGGGTCATAAAATTATTTAGTTTCTTTCCTCAAAGAGCACGTATTCCATGGAAACTTTGGCAATTATGTGAAAATATCCACGTCATGGTCTTCAGGCAACAGAGATCATGAACAAACAATTTAAGTTCTTCATTGAGTTCACACCATCTCTCTCTCTCTCTCTCTCTCAGACACACACACACACACACACACACACACACCATACTTCAGACGAGTTCTCTTTCAGCTTGCAGCTGTGTGAGTAAAAAAATCACATTTTTATGTTTTCCCCATAGGAATTCAGTGATCGAATGCATGAATATTACATATTAACTCTAAAAACGCAGAGCGTCTAGTTCTGCAATCCATGTAAATAACAAACTAGTGATTATTTAAATTGTTTCTGCTCCACAATCTATCTGAGGCTCAAAAACAAAATAAAACACTCAGGATGTATCCTACTTTTCTTTAGAGCAGTGATTCTCAAACTTTCACACGTAAAATCACTCAGATTCTCCATTAAAATGCAGATTCTTTGGCCCTAACACAGAAAATCTAATGTGATATTTCTGAGATGGGATTAAGGAACATTTTGATATAGATGACTTATGAAGCATGCTTTGAGTTTCATGGTCCTAGATTCTTTGACATGCAATGATATTTTTCCCACAAATATTCTAGAAAGAAATACAATAAATCCTTGACTAGTTTGAATGTTTGAAAGATCACATCAGGCTCTCTGCAAACAAGAATTGAAGTTTAACACATGTGGTTTTGGTAGGGTAAAGCCAGTGTCCACAAGAGTGGGCTCCAGTTACTTCTCAGCTGTGAGACCTTAGGAAACCTCTTGTTTCCTCTGGTTCCTCTGGTTGTCATATATAATGCGAAAGATGAATTGGATACGTTTAAATTTTGTTCCAGCTTTTACATTCTGCCCTATGATTCTCCCAAACCAATCTAAATTTTGATAGCACAAAACTACCAAAGTATTTGATAATGGCAAGATTTGAAACTGCCTTTGTCTCTATTTTTAGCGTGGGCATCCAGAAAATAGCTACATGCCATAGCTTGTTCAGTCTTTTAATAACAGGAGCAGCTGAGTGGGATGGTACACAAACACGTATAATCCCAACACTACAAAAAACAAAAAGGAGAGGAGGTTTCACATCTAACAGTCAAGGCCCAATATGATTCTACCCACTTGAGGTAATTAGCTTTGCCTCTTATCTGGTGAAACAACACTATTGTGTTAGTTTTGTTTCCTGCTGCTTTGATAAAATATCCTGACAAAAACAACTTGAGAGAGAAAGGTTTATTTGGCTCACAATTCCAGGTCACAGCCCATCATGGCAGGGAAGTCAAGGTGGCAGAAACTGGAAGCAGCTAGTCGCATCATACACAGTCAAGCCCAGAGAGCAGGGAATTAATACATGCATACTAGTGCTCAGCTGGTCTTCTCCATTCTGAAACAAACCGGGATCCCCTGCCCTGGGAATGTGCCATCCAGTGGGAGTGGGTGTCATAGTTTGTTTCTTCATTGCTGTGACAAAATGCTCTGACCAATAATACCAATTTAGGGAGGAAAGGGTTTATTTAGCTTACATCTTGGGACACAGTTCATTCGGGAGCCCAAGGTAGGAACTCAGGGCAGGAACCTGGAGGCAGGAGCTAGAGCACAGGCCATGGAGGAATGCTGCTTACTGGCTTGCTCCCTTGCCCCTGCTCAGCCTGCTTTCTTGTGCAACACAGGCCCACCTGCCCAGGGATGGCACCCCCCACAGTGGGCTGGGCTCTGCCACATCACTCATCAAGAAGATTCCCCACAGAAAAGGCCACAGGCCAGTCCAGTAGAGGCAATTCCCTAATTGAGGAAATTCCCCAGTTGAGGCTCCCTCAACCCAGGTGTGTCAAGTTGACACTAAAGCTATCCAGCACAGTGGGTCTTACTGCTTCAATTAAAAGAATTAAGAAAATCCCTCACACTGTACCCAACAGTTTGTTAGTTGATTCCAAATTCAGTCAGGTTGACAACCAAGACAAACCATCAAGACAAACCATCACAAGTATGTTTTACTCACTGGACACACATGTTTATTCCCAATCTTCCCTCCAGTACTTCTCATAGATTGTTCTCCTTTCTGTGCTTCCCGGGACTAAATACCACTCATCCTTCAAGTTTGTGTCCAGGATGTCATCACGTCTTGACGTGATTATTCTGGCCTGGATGGATGGCTGTACTATAACTTCCTATAACATATAATTCTCATAATTTGTATTTTAACATTGCATCACATTATCCTACTGGTTATGGGGTTCTATACAGAAACATGATTTCTATCCTCCTTCAGTTCAGGGTTCAAATTACCTAAGGAGTCTAAGAAAGTGCTAAGCATAAACACACCCAATAGATTCAGTCATTCTCTTTTAGCTCTTCTGGCAAACAGCTCCAGGAGACAGGCAGAAATATGTAGAAATTAAGCCAACCCAGCTTTTAAGGCTCATACAGTTTTCCATGGTTTTGAAACTCCCTTTCACCTCCAACACAGCACTATCCCAGCTTCTATTTCCTCCGATTCTATTTTCAGGTTTACCTGACCCTTTCTTAATAACCAGATAAAAGCAGATTGCAAATGGATAATATTTTCCACATACTTCTTTGTAATCTAATGTTGAAGTTTCCATTAATGTTTTGGAGTTCTCAAAAATGTCCCAGTCCAAATCCCATTGGTTTCCAGGGAATAATTTCCCCAGACTGCCTGGGCACCATCTGTTTTGTATTTTATAATCGTGGCTTTTATCTGCAAGTACAGTTCACCCACAAAATAATTACTATGACCACTCTCTTAAGTGCATGCACTTGCTGCTGAGCCTTCCTTCATGACCTATTTCTTATGTTGTAGAGTTTTCAGCCTCCCAGGGACCCCTTAAGGCTCATTTTGCAAATGTTACTTCATCAGAGAAGAATGGCATCTTGACCAGGGAAGGGGGCTTAACTTGACATTCCTGGGTTCACATCTCACTCCAGTTACCAGCTAGCTATGTTAGAATCTCAGCACGCTAAAGCAGAAAAGGGGGTTTGAAATAATTCACTCCTACTCCTCTATTTTACGGCTACTAAAAAAAAAAAAAAAAAAAAAAAAAAATTCCCGTGAAGTTTACTTACATATTGCTAATTTGGAAATACCAAGCTCCATTTGGGAACTGGTTCAAATAAAGTTAAATTAATTAAGTTCCGTGAAGAACTCTATTTGGTTTATCTTTGATAGCAGATGAAAGAAGGTTAAAAAAATAAATCCAAAGTGTTAATATCAATTTACATTAGGGGAACCTGAACAATAATGAGGAAGAAGAAATGAAGAGAGAAACAGCTCCCTCATGCAGGTTAAATTTCTTGATCGCTTACTTGCAACCCAAACAGAATGAAAGCATATTGCCATAGCTCCTTAAACCCTTGGAGAGCTCAGGATATTCTGATTTCCATAGTGTGAACTATGCCCTAAACAGCTATCAATATGGCATTTTTGTGTAGATGACCTTAGACTAATTCTTAAGGCATGGCAAAAATCTCATTATTATGTGCAAAGAGTTTGAAAAAATATATACAAGCAGTCAATACATACATAAAGAGATTATGAACATCATTTATCATTAAAGAAAGGAGACCTAAAAGTACAATGCAATACCTCTTTATTCCAAGATGACTATATTAAAATTTCAAAAACACATTGGTGAGAATGTGTACTAACTGGAACCTTCATATACAACTAATGAGAAGGCAAAATAGTGTATCTGCTACAGAAAACGGTCATCAAATGGCTAAACATGGAGTTACCAGATGGCCCAGGAATTTCCCTCCTACGCATATACCAAAGGAGAAAAATAAGCTCATACAAAACTTATCTACAAATGTCCACAGCAGTATTGCTCATAATAGTTGAACTATAGGAACAACTGAAATGTCCACCAACTGATGAACACAATATAAAATATGGTGCAACCACACAATGAAATATTAGTCACAAAAATAAAGTACTGATACATGTTATGACATAGATAAACCATAAAACTTATGTTAAATAAACAAAAATAAGAAACAGAAGGCCACATATGTAAGATTTCTATTCACAAGAAGCATCCAGAATAAGACCAAGCCATAGAAACAGAAAGTAGGTTAGCAGTTACAAGGGGCTACAGACCCAAAAAAAGGAGTGCCAACCAATGAATAGGGATTTGGGGGTGAGAGGATTTTAAATGATTTGGAATTAGTATTATTGGAATTAGTAGTATTGGATTTACAACCAGCATATTACATACTTTGAAATGGCAAGATATATGGTATATGAATGAGTTGTATATTAATAAATAGAAACAGTGAAAAAGGCATAACTATTCTAACTTATAAATTGAGTCAATTTCCAAATGAAGGAGCTACTCCCCTCTACCTGTTTCTAGAGTTTGCTGTATCCTTGAATGGGTTCCTTCTATAGACCTCTCATTCCACAGTCTTAACCCCAGCTTAGCTCTCCATCTCCCTATAGTGATATGTTCAATTGCTTTCTAACTGGACTTTCATTTCCACCCTGCATTGACCCACACAAATCTGTCAACATATTTCTAACATATAGTCTGCCTCTTCTACACATTCACACATTGTCTATCAGCCTAACCTGAAAGGATTCATCATAACTAAGTCATCAGATTGAAAACTGGTCTACTGCTCAACCTCCTGTATCTAGAAGCAATTACTGTTTTTAAACTTTCCTTTCTTTCCTGTGCAGATACATACAATATGTCAAGGTCTGTCATTGTACTTTGGCTTTCACAGATGTTGTTGTGTGTGTGTGTTTTCTATAATGCTCCTCTGTTACCTGCCATGAGTCCTGGACTCCAACTGTCTTTAAAACTTTAACAAAGATATTTTTTTCTGGATTCTTACCCTACTCCAGGTAGTAGTTAAAATACTAATATATTAAAGATTTACAGCTTATTAGAGACTATACTAGGGCATTTGAATGTGGTATTACTTTATCCTTAGAAAGACTTGCTAAGGTAGGTAAATAGGTAGTTCTGCTCCTGTTTAAGGATGAGGAAACCAAAGCTTAGAGACATTAAGTCACAGACACAGGGTTAAGTAAGGGGTGGAATGACAGAGTTGAGATTTGAGATCATGGTGGCAGGCTCTTGATCTCATGCTTTCACTTTCTGGAAAATCATATAACCCACATACAAGAGCTGTCTTTGAGAGTGCTGGCTCTTCAAATACAGACTATGCTTCAGGAACAACGCAGGTGCCCATTACTATCAGGTAACTTTCCTGGTAAACAACCAAAACAACTTTTAGCAAGCAAGGAGAAAGAAGTTCAGTGTGTCAGTACTAGAAGCATCTGGAAACTTCTAAAGTTAGACTTAAAAACCAGAAAGACCCAAGGATAGTTATTAGGCAGAAGAGAAGAGTCATAGTCTTCCCCAGAAATATTCTGGTGACAAAGTTGCTGAGGGTGGTACCCAGCTCACAGGACTGTCTACCACAGCTGGGGGCTTTCCTCTCACTGTCTCTCCTTCTTTGTGACTCTCCATCTGAGCTGTGTATTTGATGGGATCAGAGAGAAAAGAGATCTCTCTTTAATCCTTTGAAGTGGGAAATAGAGGGTACCAAATCTCTCAGGACACCAAGACACTCAGAAGAATTTGGGATACTTCAGAGTTTTGGCTCACAAACATCCTCTTCTCGCCTTTCTACCATGAGCTTGGCCACATGATTTGGTTCATCCAATGATTTATCAACAGGCGTGACAGAGAGAACAGGCCCAGCAGCTTCTAGGTTTATGAACGTGGAATACAAAGCAATTAGTACTGCTCAAATAAGCAACTTAGTTATTTGAGCGGTGGGTAGAATCCATAGGATTGACAGCGAGACCCTCACGAGAGAGGTTTGACATGGAGGATTTAGTCACATTCCTTTTCCTAGTGTGAATTACATACCACCCACAGTTCTAGACCCATCAGCTACACCTGTCCACCCCAGTCAGGAGGATGTCTTCAGGCTGAGGCTAGTGCAAGGCTTGTAATGAAGTTTCAAACTTCTTTTTGCTGTTTGTTTCAAACTTCTTTTTGCTGTTTGTTTTGCAGTCTGATACAGGGCCTCCTGTTGTTCATGCTGGCCTGGAACTTAAATTTTCCTGCCCAAGCCTGCCCAAGAAAAAAGGCTAAAAATTCTTAAACATCATTTTTAAAAACAATCCTCTTGTCCATGTTCCAATTCCAGACCAATCAGTAAGTATTTGTTGACCTTGCTTTAAGCACTCAGCACTAAGCCAGACTATAACTTTCATTAGGTCTGTATCAAGAACAATAATGGAAATCCACACATCATATGTCTAAATATTTAAAGGTTATACATGAAGCTAACAAAAACCAAGCTAACATATGTTCTACCCCTTACCTTGACAAATATACTTTCATGAAAATGAATAGAATAAATAAAGACAACACAACTGAAGGACACATGGAGCTATGATTTTCATTTGACTGGATCTTAAATGACAGAATTTAAACATTTTGCCCAGTTGCTTCACCCGAAAGCCAGAAGAATTTCTGCATGAGATTGTGCGTGTTCCTGAGTCTTGGTATTTATCAACAGATGTTGAAAATAAACATATCTGAACTTTGTGTTTTGTTTAAACGGTTGGTAGCATTTTTGGAAAACATTGTATGAATCAACACTTTATAGGTGGAGCCGGCAGCTCTAAGGGTTTGATAGAACTGGAAAGCCACCTGTGTTCACTATCTGTTTTATAAACTGAATTTGTCTTAACTACCTCCATTTCTTTTTTAAGATACTAGCAAGATGGAGAAAAATAAAACCAGAAATACTCTGTCTGGAAAGTTCCTATGAGCTAGTACCCTATGTCTAGAATAACTCAAATCTCCTAGCTGCCATGTTAAAAATGTAAGAAATAGTGAAATTAACATTAGTGACATATTTTGTGGAGCACACTACAACACAATAGCATCATTTCAACACAGAACTAATATGAAAACATGTATATGAGACAGGCCATTTTGTTTTAAATGTATACGCTGCTGGAATACATATACTATTTAATACATATGTGTGGATTTTACAAGTACAGCATGTCTCTATTTGAGCAATGCATGTTTCTCATGCTCAGTGACTACATGTGGCTGGTCTTTTCCATGTTAGCCAGTGCAGTCTGATATGCTACCTGGGAAATCACTAAAATTGGAGCTCCCACAAACAACTCTAACCTAATGCAGGACCTGGAAATATAGTAAGCAGACCACCCATATCCAAATCACTTAGGGAGCTTGTTAATACAGACTCCCAGGCCCTACCTTCAAACAGTATGATCTAGAATCTCAGAGGTTAAGTCCAAAGAACGTGCAGGGTTAGCACCAGCCCTTGTTGACTCCAAAGCAGGGCGGAATCTGAGAAGCAGCTCCTTAAAGCCATGGAGTAGATATTTTTGTTTTGTTTTGTTTTTAATAATGTCTTTGTGACCTGGATAATTTGATCAACTCAGAATAAACCAGGAGCTGATTGTTGCTATGGTATTAAAAACACGGCTGCTGCCAGCCAGTAATTAGTAAAAACTGACCCACCTGTGCAATATGAAGCAAATCTCGGTAACTCTCCCTCCTGGCATAATTTCTCCATCAGAAACAAGAGCGGTGGCACTAATCTATGTTACTCTGCTCCCGCTAGGGAACAACCCTTCATAAACAAAAGTTGAGTTTTCCCTTTCTCCCCTGGCTCTTTGACACATCATTATGGTTTCTGTACTCCAAATCCAGACCGTTGTTTCACTTGGATTGAAAATGGAGAGGGTGGCATTTTCGATGCTGTGCCTAGATTCCAGGTCTGTTTCTCCAACTGGATGTTTTTGGCTTTGTTCAATGTGTCAGAAGTCAGAGTGGCTGTGAGCTTATGTGTGCCACAAACTGCCGAGGCTGAGTTCCCAAATTCACTTTGCCCTGAATTTGCCACACACATTCCCCACCAGGATCATGCAACTCAATTTTCAAACCCTTTGATACAATTTTTTTATCCAAGGGTGGAAGATTCTGGAAGCTCCTTTATTCTGTGGTGTTCAGAACTTTGTTAACTATGGCTAGTCTGGGATCCTCACAATTTTCTAATACTGGAGAAAAATTTCTTCTGTAAATATTTTAAAAGACTTGCATCACTGATTCCCCCACGGAGATATGGAGGATGATTTTAAATATTTGATATTTCAAGGGGAAAGATTCCATGAGGGTTGAAGTTGGAAGAGGGGGAGGAGCAGGGGCCAGCAGCCAAGGATGCTTTCCTCTTCTTTCTCCTCCTCCTTTCCCTTCTCTTACTCCTACTTCCTGTTATTATGTATCTCCATGTCAGTTTCCCCATGGTTCCCCACCCCTACCCCAATAAGGCCACAGGAATTCTAAGCTTCCAAAAAACAATCCTCATATTAATTACATGTCTGGAAAACGACACCCTCGCCTGCAGGTGGTACCCTTTAACAGCTACCACTATTACTGTTATTATTGTCATGGTTACATTATCACATGATATGGAGCCTTTAGTGTTCAAGAACTGAATTATCTTCCTCTGGTTTTGATGCCATGCTGGCTTTGTGGTGTGTATTCATTTATTTTTCTGTCAGGCATTTTTCTTCTTCCTTTATGCATCTTTTAACCTGTATCCAGAATTACATGAAACAAAAAAGAATTCTTAGATTATTTTGAGTACAATGTTAAGAAAATAAAATAATGTCTCTGGTCCAAGCAGTGTTGAATGTCAGAATACTAAGGAAAAGTGTGACATTTTGATAACTTTCACACAAATATTTGAGGGCCTGATCTGTGCTAGGCACTTCTCTGGGAGTGCACAGGATGGAAAGGAGTCTCTGTTCTTGTGCAAAAGGCAAACAATAAAGCAAAAAGTGTGTCTAAGGTGATGAATGCAACAGGGCGTTTAAGTAAAGCAGTGGATCAAAAGGGGGCTGGAAGATTAATGAAGGCAGTCAGGTAGACTTCACTGAGAAAGTGGCCTTCAAGCAAAGACCCAAGAGATCAGGATATACAAACTACAGGGGATATTCTCCCCAAATATGGGAATGCAGATGCCATGCTCAGAAACAAGAGTTTCCTGGTGTATTTTCCAGAATTGCATAGACTCCAACCCATGGTGGATTATCACAGAGTTGAGGAGAAGGAGCACTGGGAAGAGAGCTTCCATCTGAACTGACACCTCGGGGAGTTCTTAACACCTAAACCACTCTAGCTTTGCTCTGTAAAATTTATAAATGTGACTGATGATGGATAGACTAGGTCTTAATATTTCACTCGTATTAGGATGAGGCCCCAAATATAAGCCTTCTAGAGCAGGGAAGGGAAAGAGAAGAGGCTACCAGCTATTTAGTGTTTATCCTGCAGTGGGTGTTTAGAAGGTTATTCAAAGGCCCTTGAGCCTCAGCAGCTTGTGAATACAAATCAGATCCCATTAACCTGAGTGCTCTTGGTCCTCTAGTTCCTTGCCCTCACCAGCACATGGAGAATTACTAAGCCATTTCCAAGGTCTCCTCGACCTGTCAGGCGTGGTGGGGGGCCCAGAAGGTGTCACCTACACACTCAGGCATTGACTCATGCAGCTTTTCTGCAGCAGCACTTTCTGCTGCCTGCTTCCCAGCTCTCTGCCTCTCGTGCTGAACCCTGGACACTGCCCTCTGCTCTGCCAACCATTGGTCAGCACTGCTGCTTCTACCCTCTGCTGCTGCGGACCCCTGGTGAACCGCAGAAGTACTGTCAATTCTCCAACTTCAAGAATCCCCACCCTCCGGCCTGTGTTAGCCTGATGGGAGGGTCCTCAGCAGGATGGCTGCTCCCAAAGCTTTGGGTGTGTGGACCTGTCTCTCTTTTGCACCAGTGCCTTTACCCTAAGGATGGTATAGAATGACTTAAGAAGGAATTCAAGAAACATCCACAAATTTGCCTTTCTGAAACCGGCTTTTCTCTCTAACACTACATCCATTACACATTCTGAATTATCCTTCCTTTTAAGTAAACTTGATCATCAAGACCCCCAAAACCTTCACTCCATGCCCCATCACCAGCTCAAACTGATTTCTGTTAACTTCCGAACCCATTCTTTCATTCATTTTAAGCTCAATTTTTCTCAAGATTAATTTTTTCTCATTTTGGTATATTTGGTATTGTGAGTGTATTTCTCAACTAATAAAAAGCAAAGTTTATATGGGAGAGGGTTTATTGTTGTTGTTTCTTTTCATTTTTTTGTCATTCACGAAGCTATGTCACATCTCACAGCCAACAGTGCTTTAGACATAATAAGGTTTGGTAGATACCTTAGTGGGGAAATATCAGGTTGAGGGGTTCTCTGCATGTCAGTCTTGCTAAACTCCACCTCTACCTTGTTCTTGCATCGATGCAGCTTGTTCTTTATTTAACTTAATCCTCACAATGACTTTAAGGATATTATTCATTTCTCCCATTTTATATGTAAGAAAATTGATTCAGCCAAGTAGAGTCAAGGCTCAAAGTTACCAGGAAGAGGTAAGAATTAACCCTGTTAGATTTTGTGTCCTCAAAGTCCAGCACTTTCCTTCTCTGCCTCAACTTCTCACATGAAAATAATGAATCAAACAGCCGGAGACTCATGTCAAAGCTGGGCCGAGTGCTGTGATCATTGGTCTTCGGGACACACCTGAGAGTTAGGCAGCAAATTACCTTTGTGGTAATCTTAGCAGCCAAACACCCCAAGACGTGTGTAATGCAACCCCAATTGTCTACATCTCCTTTTGTTGTCTGTCCTTCAGGCATCATAACAAAAAGCTCACCACCCAATCAGACGTCAGCAGGTTTCACGCGTCATTTCTTTGCTTCCTTCCATGTTCAGATCCTTAGTTTGTTTTGAGTTGTTTTTTTTTAAACAAAGTTTGAGATAAGGTCCAATTTCCTCCTTTTTCATGTGAATTTTTAATTTCCCAATACCATTAACTGAAGAAATTATCCTTTCCCTTTGTGTGATATTTGGGAAGGGGGAGGTGCCTTTATCAAAGATCAGTTGACCATAATGTACAGGTTTATTTGTGGGTTCTCAAATTCATCCCATTGGTCAGCCTATGTGTTGTTTTTTACATCAGCAGCATGCTGATTTTATCCTTTCTATAAACATTTTTATCCACGTATCCATGTATATGATGTCCATTAATCATATTTACCATCCCCCATTATCCCTTACCCATCCTCACCTTTCTGCTGATTCCCTTTTTCCCAAGTGTCTCCCCTTTACTTCCATTCCTTCTTCATTTTAAAATATAGATTGTGCATATGAGAGAAAACTTAAGTTTGTCTTTTCACCATAGGGTTGCCCTGTATTTTCAAATCAGCTAGTGATGAGAACAGGAGGTAGAAATGGGCAGTTTAGGGTAAAAAAAAAAACCCACAAGAAAAATGACCAGTTTCTTTCTCTGCTAAGAGCTGGAGATAGACATGTCCTTGGATCTGCCAGGACACTTGTCCCTACCTGAGGCCGGAGATGCCAGAACTTTCTAATCAAAAGATTTCTCTGGCTCTGCCTAAGTAGAGGCTGGGGATGCCAGTAATAGGGTCTGGTTTCTTTCCTTATCTCTTTTCCCTGAAGTAATACCCTGTTCTTAGAAGTCATGCTGAGGACATGACCAGAACTTTGAGGGACCTGGACTCCTGGAATGAGAACTGGACTGATGAGCTCATCTCCCCCTCCCCTCCTCCCTCCACTGCACCCTTATTAATTCCCAATAAATAAGGCTCAATGGTACCCCACTCCCAGGGACCCATCCTGCTATACAGCTCCGCCTTCTTTCTCTCTCCTCAGCTCCTTATGATGAAATACTCATTTCTAAAACATACTCTCTGTGGTCTGTGAATTTCATTCTTTGAATTCAAGAGGAAAGAATCCAAAAGTCTCTGGACTGGTTGAGGTGGCTTTGGTGGCCTTGACTTTCCAGGACCCTAACTTCTCAAAATCAGCACAACAGCAGAGAGAGCCTCCATCCCTCTCGAAGACACCCCAATATTCCCATATCACTGGCATGATGCTTCTAGCTTTACTTTTTTCCCTCAAGATCCCTTTGACTATGTGGCATCCATGTGGTCCCATGACAATTTTAGAATTGTTTTTTCTGTTTGTGTGAAAAATGGAGTTAGAATTTTGATTCTAATTATATTGAATCTATGGATTGCTTTAAATTGTCTACACATTTTAACAATATTGTTTTATCCACAGTCATGGGATTTTTTTCATTTATGTGTGTCTTCCTCAGTTTCTCTCATCACCAGTGCCTTATAGTTTTTAATATACAAATGTTTTTATTTATCTCTAGAAATTTTTAATGCCAACATATTACATGGGATTCTTCCTTTTTCAGATAGTTCATTTAGAAATACTGCTGAATTTTTGTGTTCATTTAGGTTATATGTAATATATTATATATATTTATGTATACATATATATAATATCCAATTTAAAAGCTTCTGAGCAACAAGGGAAACCATTGACAGTAGGAGAAAATATTTACAAATCATCAATCTGATAAAGTGTTGATAGCCCAAATGTATAAAGAACACAACAACTCAACAGAAAGAAAGCAAATGACCTGTTTTCAAAATGTGTGAAAGAGATGAATAGACCTTCCTCAAAAGAAGGCATGCGGATGCCCAACAGACGTGAGGAAATGCTCAGCACTGCAAACCATCAGGGAAGTGCAAATTAAAACTGCAAAGAGGCATGACCACCAGTTCAAATGGCTGTTATCAAAAGAACAAATGATAACAAGTCATTAAGAGAACGGAGACAAGGGAACCCTTGTGCACTCTTGCTCTTGGTAGGACTGTGAGTTAGCAGAGCTTCTATGTAAAGCAGCACAGAAGTTCCTCAAAAATCTAAAAATAAAACTGGAGTATATAGCCAAAGGAAAGGAAGTCAACATGTCAAAGAGACATCTGCACTCTAAAGTAGTGCAGCACTACTTTTAATAAACAAGATACAGAACCAACCTAAGTGACAAATGAATAGATAGAGAAACTGAAACACACAAAGCCAGTAAATAAGAAGCAGGAAATTCTGTCATTTGCAACAACATGGATGAACCTACTGGGCACTGTGTTAAGCGAAATAGGCCAAACACAGAAACACAGATGCTATGTGATCTCACTTACACCTGGAGTCACACAGAGTGACCTCAAGGAAGCCAAGAGTAGGATGCTGGCTGTCAGGGGTAGAGGTGGAGGAAACAGAAAAATACTGGCAAAGGTAAAAGGCAGGTTAGCAGAAATAAGTTCTGGAAATGTATTGCACAGTTTATTGGCTATAATTAATAATATATACTTGAAAATTGCTAAGAAAATGGATCTTAAACATTCCCAGTAGGGAAAAAAGAGATAACTATCTGAGGTGAGGGAGATATTAGCTAGCTTAAGCATGGTAATCAATTTACAATGTATATATACATCCGTAGCTCATGGTATATCTAACATATTTACAATTTTTGTCAACTATTCCTTAACAAAGTTGGAACAACATTTTAATTACAAATAATTGCAAATAATGTGTGATAAAAATGAAACTCTCAAAACATGCAAGATGTTTCCTTTATTGTGTCTTTAGTCCCATAAGGTGATGAAATTTGGAGTTCTTCAAACCACCCTTTAGGGACCATAGTTATTTTCCTTATCGATTCCATATGTTTTAGTAATGCAGTCTCCGAGGTTGTGAATCAACACTCCTCTGCCGGCCAGTTTCCCTGGCTTCCTCAAGTTCAGCATCAACCGGAGATGAGTGCTAGAGCATCCTGATTTGCAAGCTCCACTGGGTCCTCGGAGACCACCTGCTCACCAACTTTCCTCAACGGTTTCATCTTGTTAAACTGCTTGAATGATTTTGCAGAGGTCCATTGCCAGAGAGTCCTGGGAGGTGTCTATTTATAAAAAGACACTGCTGTACAGGTGCTACTCGATTCCTGATATTTATAAAGACACTGCTGTACAGGTGCCACTCGATTCCTCACGTGCCAGTCTCAATTAACACATAGAAAGAATTTAAGGTATCTCAGTGAGTGATTTTCTCGTTTGTATATCAAACCTCATTTCGCTTCAGTCTCCACCTACAACTTTCTATTCTCAAAAATCCTAAGAATATTAAGTTTATCCCCAGACAGATGTAATTTCTTATTGTATGCTAACTATGGATCTTTATATTCACAGATAAGTACACTACACATCAAAGACGCTTCTTTTTGCAACAGATGGAGCCTACTACAGAGTTTCACAACTGGTCACACATAGAGAACAAGTGTCTGTGAGATGCCAGTTCTAAGTAACATACCTACAATGGAATCTAGGCACCTAAGGTTCACAGATTGTAGGGAGCAGGGGGTAGAGAGAACACTAATGCATCTCTCAACTTACCACCAACAAGCCTCCTCATGCAACAGAGGGTGATTAATAAAGAAGACCACAACTGGCCAAAGTAGAGAATAAGAGACTGCAGAGTGTGGGTCCCTGGGTAGGACTCTATGTTAAACCTCACCCACCAGGGCTCCCACCACTGTGGAAGAGGAAGCAGAAAGATTGTAAGAGCCAGGGGTGGTACATGACCACAAGGAAACAGTCTTCCAGGCAGCTGGGAACTTGCTCATATGAATTTAAAGCAATGGTGACAGCATACACAAGACCCATGCAAACTCAAACCAGACAAAACCTCAGCATAGGACTGGGGAAATGGGCAGGAGGCCCTAATCTTAGCTGAGGCACTATTAGTAGCTGATCTCCGCTGGGTGAGGGAGAGTTGCTCTTTAAGGGAGTGAAGCTAGATAGGCTGACCAGGCTTCAGTGGATAAACTCACACCAAGAGACAGCTTGATACAAATTTGACTTGACAGGCCTTAACATATATAACAGAATGCATGAAATCTGGTGGGGGAGGGCTATAGGGGTTTGCAAATATGGGAGGGGTATTAATAAATATGATTAAGATGTATTATATAAAATTTTCAAAAATTCAATAAATATATTGAAAAATTAAAAGTTTTTAAAAATTAGGGTAGGTCCAAAGGGCTGTGAGCTCTACTGAACCTCTCCTATCCCTAAGCCAAGAAAGTATCCACTTTCTCCTTCCTGATTGATCTTCCCTCTACACCCATCTAAATGAAACATCAAAAAGGGGAACCAGGTAGCATCAAGAAGAGGACATTGGCAGTTTGGGAGTTAGAGACCTGGGTTGTTGTAGCCCGGTCATTCCAATTTAATGGACATTTCTTCATGAAAGAGACTCTGGCTTGATATTTGGTCATAGTCTCTGGGACAACAACCTTTTTTCTTGCATGGAAAGATACAGGTAAAAAGCAATAAAAACAGCAGCATAGATTCAAGAAAACAGTACTGCAAAAGGTCATATTCTTTAAGCACCTATGAAGTATACAGTAGGGAAATATCTGTGCAGGAAGGCTGGGAGCTAATATTCAGCAAGTTACTTGATTTTTAAAAAATATTTTATTTATTATTTTTATTTTTCAGGTATATGTGTGTATTGCCTGTGTGTATGTAAGTGCACCCGTGTTATGCAATGTCTGTGGAGGTCAGAAGAGGGTGTCGGATCCCCTGGAACTGGAGTTCCAGACAGTTGTTAGCTGCCATGTGGATGCTGGGATTCGAACCCAGGTCTTCTGCAAGAACAGTCAGTATTCTTAAGCACTGAGTCATCTCTCCAGCCCGTGGTTACTTGATTTTTAAATGGGAACAATTCTAACCTTCCTATCATGATGTGGGTGTTAACCTAGACAGCTTCTTTAATATCTGTCGTTGCGTGTACTTCACAAGTGCCCTTCACTGTTTGCTGTGGAGCCTGTGAAAGGGTGAGACACTCACCTCAGTTTACAAGACAGGTGTCAGAATGATATAACAGAAAGAATTGCCTGTGTTTGAAGTCTGCCTCTAATTTCCAAAGTAACCTCATGTAGGATCTTTAGCCTTGGACTCATTGCCCTCACCTATAAAAATAAAATCAATTGCATCAAAGACAAAGGCTGTTAAACTGATTAAAGAAAGTGTCATCTAGAACTCTCTTAGCAGGAAGCTTTAGTCAAAGTATGCACTCTAAATAAACAATAAACAGAAAGAAAGAGTAGCAAAAAGCCCCATAAAGATGAAGGAAGGAAGGAAGGAAGGAAGGAAGGAAGGAAGGAAGGAAGGAAGGAAGGAAGGAAGGGAGAGAAAGTTACTACCTCTTCCCTGTAGAGAAAAGCACGCACATATGAAGCAATTAGTGAACTAGACAATAGATAGAAAATGCTAAATCACTAGTAAAGTGAGCGCCCTAGCAGTTAGAGGAAGACAGATCCAAGTGGGCTGGAGTCTACAGCAAAGGGCTGGGAGAAGGGAGGAGAAACGTTCCTGCCCAGGATGGCTAGACCCGGACCCATCAAAGTAGGAAACACTCCTTTCACTTGTTTTTGAAACTGACACCCGCAAACCTTTTGGCAACAGACGTGCTTTGCCCCATTTGGACTTCATGACGTTTAAAAGTAGTGAGGGATACTAGCCAAACCACCACCACAAAGACGGAAAGTTTTTAAACCAGCACCAGGATTATAAGGAAGCAGAAAGTGAACCCTGTCTCCGACTCGGTCTGCTGACCCCTGCTTCACATTTTTTCTTTGCTCGGGTCCTGTGGCTTCAAGAGGTGGTGAGGAGATAAAATACAAAATTCTCAGCTGCTGATATCAGCAGAACGGACTAGAAGGGGGTGGGGTGAGGCAGAAATCATCTTTTAGTTTAAATTATTGTAAATCAGACCAGAAAACTAGGCTATACATTATGCTTTTGTTACTCTGAGAGTTAAATTACAGGGAAATGAACTGTGCATAATAATTTCCCCACGTCACCTACTTCCCTGCTTCTCAGCTAATGCGCTGGCCTCCGAAAGCCGAATGAGCGCGTAGAACGATCTCTGGGACAACAGCGCCGCCTAGTGGCTGCTTCCTGCAAGGCGGCTGGATGAGGCAGGTTGACTCCATGTGGACCTCCTGAACAAAGAACACCTGTCCCTCACCTGGAGTTGGACAGATTGGGCCATGCAGGCCAGCAGCAGTGGCTTAAGGATCGTATATCTCCCGTCGAGATTTCCAGCTGTCAATAAAGGATTGTAACTTCCCATTTCAATATCAGTTCTCATAAATGCCTATGCTAGTACCTCCACAGCCCAAGCAGGGAAATAATAGTTAATAACCAGAAATTCTCACTAAACATCAAATATTTGTTGAAAGCTAATCAGAGTGTATCTTCCCACACGCACCTTCCACTCACCCCTTGAGTCTGCCCCTGGGTTCCTCCTCAGTTCAATTTCCCAAGGGAGAGTGGCTTCTGTTATTACCAAAAGCCGTCTAACCAAATTCCTGCAGAACAGAGGGAAAGCCCCCAGATTGTTCTGCAGTCCTGAAAAAAAAAAAAACAAAAAAAAAAACCTTTGACTGGAATTTTTTTCCCCACTCAAAGCATTTATTTGTTTAGCATCAGAGTTTAAAGTACAGAACTCATAAAAAGGCTTCCAACAACTGGGTTTAAACAACAACTGGAAAAGGTCTCATTGAAGCAGAGTTTCTCCCCAGGCTTCCCTCGTTTACCAGGTGACTTAAGAGGCAGGACAGAACAGTTCGCCCTCTGTTGCTTGCCCGTTGATTGTAACTGACCACACCTCCTTCTGATTATTAAGCAGGACAGCACGAGGAGGGCACCGTACCATGTGACCTCAAACTACACTAACCAAATTCTCCTTCCCCCTTTCTTCTCCCAACTAAATTGAGACCCAGCACAAGTAGCCACCACATACATGATTTTGTCCCATTCTGAAACCTAATTATATTTTAGAAACACACACACACACACACACACACACACACAGGGTGAGACTGGGAATGCTTAATTGCTGGGTGCACAAGGATTCCAGGCTCTGAGTTCTTGACTGGTCTGGAATAAGTATGCAAGTGTACCCAAGTGTGGAGAGGAGTCCACCCCTTAGGATCCAGACACAAGTAAGCAGATGCAGGCGTGATATTTAAGTATTACATATGAGCTTAGCCACTGACAGGCTGGCAGCAGAATTTATGAAGAGGCTCATTCAGTGTAACAGCAATAGGCTCCATTTTAATGAATCCCCTTGGTAGAATAATCATCACTCAGCCCGGAACAACTGCTATACAGGTCTGTGTACCCTCTCTCTGACCCTTGTACCTTCCCACTGAAACAGAATCCTCCCCATCTTTTTCCTCATTGTGTAAAATTTCTTTTTTAAAATGAATCAATATGTGCATGGATTAGAGAGCCATGGGGGTAGGAGAAAGTGGGGAGCAATGGTGTGCGCCCAGAGCTAGTGAGAAAGGTAAGTGGCTTTAGTTGCAGGCATGATTCCCTTCATAAATACCATGAAATAGAATTTCATGTTACAAATTAATGTGTGTGTATGTGTGTAATTTTTTTTCAAAGCAAGTGCTTTGTTTCTAAGAGAGCGCAAGGCACCACATGCTGCGGTTGCTATGGTAATTACTAGCCTCTGTTGAATAGGGACGCAAGGGGTTACACAGAAGAGAACCAACTGGCGAAAGTGCATGTTAGAATGAATCAGCCACTTATTTGTAAAAGGTTCCAAGAGGTACTCGAACTAACAAATAAAGGAGGTGGAGGTAGGGGCACATATTTACAAAGACCCAACAAAACTGTTGCTTTCAGCAGTTTTCATCCTATTTCTAGAGTTAAAAATGTTAAATGCTCTTTAGACATTTTCCCATGGGTTTCTATATTCAGAAGACAGAATCATGTCTAAGAGCAGTATGGTATGATGGAGCAGCGTCAACAGTAATGCCAGTAGTTATAGTAACAACTCCACCGGCAAGAATGTTCATTTTTTGAGTGAATGTGATGTTCCTAATACCTTTTTATTTTATTCCTTTCATCCACACAACAATCTTGAAAGATATTCATTAGTTCATATTTTCATTTCATTTTTTAGATAACATCTTGCCATGTAGCCCAGGATAGCATTGAACTCAAAAATCTTCCTGCTTCAACCTCCCAAATAGCTGGGATTACAGGTATGGACCACCACTGCTTGACTTGTTTATTCTCTCTCTCTCTCTCTCTCTCTCTCTCTCTCTCTCTCTCATGTACGTGTCCATTGGTCTGCAGGTATATATGTGTGTGCCAGTGGGTACGGAAGTCAGAGAACAACCCAAGGTGACATTCCTCAGGTGACATTCACCTTTTTTTGGGGGGGACAGGGTCTCTCAATGACCTGCAACTCACTGAGTAGTCCAGGCTGACTGACCAGTATGTCCCAAGCATCTGTCTAGCTCTCTGTCTCTGTCTCTCTGTCTCTCTCAGCTCATGTTCAGTCAAGAGATAGACTATAAATAAACTAATGCTAATACAGGGGATTAAAGGTCAGCAGAGGAAAAACTTTCTCATGCGCCTTCAGCATTGAGGACTGAGGACTGAGGATTGGCCTACAGAAGTGGCATTCATGATGTGAAAGTTCATCACAGAATCAGGGAGAAGGGATGTGCTAAGCAGAGACAACCATGGGCAAAGGCCAGATTTGGAGACCCAGTCAACCAGCTTCCCTGAATAGGAGAGTTCACTGTGGTCAGAACACAGAAGGAGCTGGGACTGGTGGGGAAAGCAAAGGAAGAATGAACAGAAGTGCTAGATGAAGAGGGCTGCCTGACCCAAATGAAGGGGACTGAACCTGTCCCAGGGCAATAGCATGTCAATGAAGGATACTTAGTGGGAACACAATTCAGTTTGTGTGTTAGCAAGTTCCCTTCACCTACATAATTGAAAATGGATGCCAGGATGGAGAGAACAGACTCAAAGGCTGAGTAGTAGCAAAGTGAGAGTCAAGAGATGATGGAGAACTGAATTCAGTAAAAGCAGAAAGGAAGGTGAGAGGAGGACAGAGGCAAGACCGAGAGGCCTTGGGTGCAGTGGCTGAGGGAGAGCAGGTCATGAAGCAGCAAGAACTAATGCGACATCAATTTTACTAACTAGTATTAAGACAAGGAAAATTCATTACTTGCCCATGATTCCTGCTGCTAGGTGGCAGGAGCAGGACTTGAACTGGTGCTCATCTGTTTCCAGAGCCTTTTCTTTTTTAAAAATTTTTAAAAATTATTTTTATTTTATGTGTATGCGTGTATTGTCTGCATGTAGGTAAGTGTACCCATATCGTGCAGTGCCCACGGAGGACAGAAGAGGCTGTCAGAGCCCCTGGAACTGGAGTTACAGACTGTTGTTAGCTGCCATGTGGGTGCTGGGATTCGAACCCAGGTCTTCTGCAAGAACAGCCAGTGTTCTTAACCACTGAGCCATCTCTCCAGCCCTCAGAGCCTTTTCTTTCACTGTGTCACCTCTGAAGCTGAAGAGAAGATTTCCCTGCCAAAATCAGCCAAAGGATTGCTGGAAAAAGGAGAAGTAGTGGGTTTGAATAACTGAGAAACACAGTACCCAAAAGCAGATTGGAAAATGTATAGATCAACAATAAGCCTTTAAATGCAAACTGCAACAATTTATGAATTTCATCACTGGTTCTTTCTTAGCTTATCCTCCTATAGAAATGTTTTCCTCCACTTAATTAACTTAAGGATCATCATAACTGTTCACCTGCTCAGCCAGGTCTGGGCTATATGCCTGTCATCCCAGCTATTCAAAAGGCTGAGGCAGGAGTATCACAAGCTCAAATCCTACCTAGGCAATTTAGTGTGACCCTACCTCAAGAAGAAAGAAGTGAAAGGAGGCCTGGGATGCAGCAAGGAGGTAGAGTGGGCATGCAGCTTCTGTAGGGTCCCAGGTTCAAGCCCCAGAACAGATAGGATAAAAGGGGAGGGGAGATTAAAATAAGCAAAAGTTATGAAGAATTACAGAGGTTATCAAGCTTTCATTTTGTCTTTGGTTGTAGAATGTTCTGCTTATTCTATTTCATATTAGCCTCCCCATTTGATACATCTTTGCTATAAATTATTTCCAAAATCTTTTTAATTTTTTAACTTTTTCCATTACTTTTCATTGAATTTTGTGATTTCATGCCTTATATTTTTATCATATTTAGATCCTCTCCCCTATCCACATCCCCCTTACTATCTCCTGCCCAATTTAATGTACTTTATTATACATACACACACACACACACACACACACACACACACATATATATTCTATAGAGTCTAATTTGTATCTCTAAATGTCCTTCAGGTGTAGTCCATCCACTGGAGCCTGGTTAACCTACTAACAGTCACATCCTTAAAAAGACTGACTCTTCCCCTCCCAGTAGCCATTGGTTGCCAATAGTTCCTCAGGTTGGGCTGGGATTTCTTACCCACATCCCCATATCTATGCTGGGATTTTGTCTGGTTTGAGGTTGCATAGGACTTGTCCATGCTGTCACCATTGCTGTGAGTTCATATGAGTAACTGGCCAGCTGTCTGAAAAACTTTGTTTCCTTGTGGCCATCTACCATCTCTCCCTCTTACAATCTTTCCACTCTCTCTTTTGAAATGATCTCTGAGCCTTGGAAGGCAGAAGTTTGATACTGGTGTCCTATTCAAGGATAATCTCTCTGCAGCCTATTGTTCTCTATGCACTGACCTGTTGTAGGTTTCTGTGTTAATCACTATCTGTTGCACAAGGGAGCTTGTCTAGTGAGAGCTGAGAGATGCATTAATCTATAGGTATAAAAATAAGTCATTAGGAGTCAGTTTAATACTTTGTCTATTTAGTAGAAAACTAGTACTGGGCTTTTCCTTAAGCCCTGTGACCTGTCTAGCCTCGGGTTCATAGGTCTGAAATCAGTGTCAGGTATGGGCTATATCCTATGAAACAGACCTTAAATCCAATTAGAAAATGAATGGTTACTTCCATAATAGAACTTTAAATGAAGGCCACTTCATTTATTTGTTATAGAGAATAAAGAAAAATAAACATAGCCGGGCGTGGTGGCACATGCCTGTAGTCCCAGCACTTTGGAGGCAGAGGCAGGCAGATCTCTGTGAGTTCAAGGCCAGCCTGGTCTACATAGTGAGTGCCAGGACAGCTGGGGCTACAGGGTGACCCTGCTTCAAAAGGACAAAAAATAAAATAAAATAAAATAAAACAAAATAAAATAAATAAACATAGCACCAATGGGTTTGTGTTTCACTGACATATCTTTTTAAGTGTATTTTTGTGCATTTTGTAGGAAACAGTTCAATCATCTTTAGACCTCCCTCTCCTATCTGAACCCTCTGATAGCCATGCCCCATTGGATTTCATGCATTCTGTTATATATGTTAAGGCCTATCGAGTCAAGTTAGTATACCCAGACATCCATATCTTTCACTGGAATGCCTAAAACACCAACGACTAACATGTATAAAAGCTAACCAGGCTAATCTAGTCTCATTTCGTGTTGTATGATAAAATACCCTGACAAAAGCAATGTTAAGAAAGAAAAGGTTTATTTGGCTTACAAGTCTAGATTACAGTCCATGACTGCTGGAAAGCCAGCACAGGAACTTGAAGCATCTAGTCACATCCAGTCAAGGGCAGGAAAAGAATGAGTACATGCGTGCTACTGCTCAGCTTCGTTCTCTCTTACACAATTCAGGACCCAAACCCAGGGAATGGTGCTGCCCACCTTTAGGTTGGATCTTCCCACATCAATGAATTAATGTTATCAAGACAATCCCCCACAGACATGCCCACAGTTCAATCTAGACAATTCATCATTTAGGCTCTCTTTACAGGTTATTCTAGTATAGGTGATTCTAGGTTCTTTCAAGTTTACAAAACTAACCATCACACAGGCTGTCCATGCAGTGTCTGCTTTGTGTGGACATAACACACCTCTATCAGAAGAGGCCACCTGTGAAACCAGGACACATTTAGCTCAAAACCCTAAGCATACAGAATGTCTTCATTAAGAGACCACAGTGTGCCCAGCTTGAGCACAATATATTTAACAACCAAGTTTAAGTGTTAAAACACTGAGTCTGAGTGGGGCTTGAAATTTGGAGAATGGACTCAAAATAGATCTGAGCTCTCTCTCCCATCCCCATTTCATACTCTTACCCTTAACCTTGAACTATTGGTCAAACCCTTAGTCCTTCAAGGTTTAGGAAGAGGTAGGCTAAAGTGAAGAAAAAGGAATCCAAGCTCAACAGAAAAGCTGACAAAGGGAAGGTAAGAGTCTGAGGGATCCATGTGGGAATTTTCAAGGGAAGAGTCCCTACTTGGCTTTTATGCATCCCAAGCCACTTTGAGAAGCCAGTTGAAGCTGCTTTGTGTTCAGCTATTTGACATTTGTATCATCCAAAGAAAAGTTGGCCCTTTAGAATTAAATCAAAGGAATTCATAGGTCTTACCAGGTTCCTTTTAATCATCCTACAAACCATCTACGAGACTGGGAGGAAGTAAATGACACTAGTCTCCTTTGATAGAAGCACATACTGGAGCCTGTATCAATTAAGAACTGCCCAAGGACACAGCACAGAGTGAGCCATTTGATAAAGCAACCCAGAGCAGCATCTCTCCAATGCAGCATTCTCTCCTGGGCTACAGTGTTTAATTTGGTATAGGAGACAGTATTTTTGATAGGTTGGGATTCTCTTTTGTATATTATGTTGGATAAAACCTAGAACTACAATTACATTCAGATAAGGTTAACAATGTTTCTCAGGAAAGTAGAATGTACATCTTCTCTGCCTCCCAAGATGAGCATGATTGATATAAATCTACCATGGATGTCCTTCCTCTTTTCAGTGCTTGGATTAGGTATGGTTATGGGACCCTATTCTAGCCAATGTGAAGGGGAAAGAGTTGTGAGAAAGATTTTTAGTGTCTCATATCCTGTTCTTTTTGCTTTAAAATGTTACTACCTGAAGACATCGTGCTTACAATTAAGGTTGTAAGAAAATTAAAAAGAGGTCAAATACATCCAGATACATTTAAGATATGAATTGCATGAGTAAAGGTTTGTCTTTCAGTGGCAGTCTTTAGAGAATTAACAAATGTGGAGCAACTCTGCCTTCCTTTCTAAGGGAGCAAATGCTTATGATATAGAATAAGGGTTTGTTGCCTAATATGCATAGAAACCAATACTATGGCACCAGAATCTTGCAATAGAGAAATGCTTTGTTGCATAATTAATCTGTAAGAGGGTCAAGAGTTGAAAAGAGTTCCCTGGTTTGCTGGTTGAGAACATGGGTCTGGTTGGTTGGACAGTGAGAAGGGGCCATTTGGAGGTTCTTTTGCATAAGCATAAATGGTCATATTTCGTTCTGTGGGGAGTTGTGTTCTGCACAAAGAATTTTAACCATGTGATGTGTTGACTTCTGTATACATCCATTCTCGGAAAGCTGGATCCAAAGAGTCCCTGTATTCTGGAGGTTTTTAACTGAATGAAACTCAAGAGCCTTGCTGTTTCAGGAGTTTATGTCTGAGTGTGCACATGTCTAGCCAAGTGTACTTCTTCAGGTTACTAAGAATCCAAACTTTGGTTGAGTTTTTCACACTTAAGTCTTCCTCGTAGTTTTGTCTGAAGTACAGATGGAATAAGGTGTCATGATCGTGCTTTGCTATGAACTGACATGAGTGCCTCTTCTTGGATCATGGATCCTCTAGCATTAGGCCCATGTATTCTTCGTGAGTCTTTGCTAATTATGTCAGTGTGTCCTTCACCCAAGCCAAACACCATCCTCTGCACCCACATTGTGCTTTTCATTAGCAGGGCAATGAGCTACCACTGCACCCCCAGCCCAACCTGGTTTGTTGTAAAAGCTTTCAAATTCTGTTGACCTTCTTGAATCACTCTTTGTGGAGCAATTATAGCCTATGTGGGCTACAATTACTGTTGGTTGGATCCCTGAGCAATGACACATGAGAACAAATGCAGTTCATTGTGAAACCATATGCCCAAGTACACTCATCTTCGATCTTTAAAAGATGTTTGATAAATCATTGGAGCCAAAGAAAGTGCCAATTATGATTTAATAGAAAGGATGTGAGGTGGAGGTGAATTCCATTAGAATTGCTGAGAAACATGTTTAAGAAAGGCAAACCCAAATGTGAGCAATGAGCCAGTTGACACTTGGCAAAGGACTGGTAACTATCTAGTATAAGATTTTTAGACAAATTGAAATACTGAGACACAAGGGTACCATAAGTATACTTTCTTTTCTTTGTAAATTCTTGAATGATAGTTCTACAAATCAAATCCCATTTTAAATGTACAGTGAGAGATTCATATTTAAAATAGTCCTTTTAAAACTGATTAATACTTTGTGTATGGAAATATGAGATATTTTAGTAGTTTAGATTTTGATTTCTATAGGAGATTTTTCTTCATTCTCAAGAAAACATCCTCACTCCTGAGATATTGATCATTTATGGTTCCCACTTAAGATGAGGGTATTAGATATTATATCATTTCTCTTTGATGACCTTATAAGAAGACCTAGCCAGAGCACACCGTGTTGGCTTGTTCACAATAATTTAGAGTAAAAAGTAAGCAAATAATATCTATATGGGAAGGGACATTTCTGAAGAAAGGCATAAAACAAATTGATAGCAAATA
This sequence comes from Nannospalax galili, assembly GCF_000622305.1. NCBI lineage: Eukaryota > Metazoa > Chordata > Mammalia > Rodentia > Spalacidae > Nannospalax > Nannospalax galili. The sequence goes on along the minus strand of NW_008349068.1, from coordinate 1,339,647 downwards.
TTATCCAGGAAGGAAGGGTCTTGGAGCCTGGGAATTTGCTGGGAGGAGTCCACATCTTGAGCACAGATTTCTGCTGCCTTCATCATGTGTGTGCTCACTCCAGACGAGGACAGGGTGTTAGCACAGCAGAATTCTCATCCTCTGCGCTTTGGAACACAAATCCCTAAAGGGGCAGTCTTCTAGAAGCTGCATCCAAGGAAGACTTTGTAAATGTCAAAGAATAACAATCAAATTTTCCCAAAGCAAAGCACTTCCATTTTCTGAGTGTGAATGTGTTAGTATAAGAAATTTTAACAAGTTTGTACGAACTTTGTAGCTGGGCAAAAAGAACCTAAAATTGGTTTCTAGATACAAAGAATTCTTTAGAAAGTGGTTAACCTTTCAAGCAACTCCTGAGAAACACAAAGATTTTGTATATTCAGTGAGACCCTTGGAACAACAACTGCTTGTGTTTTCACTGCCCAGAAGTGTAAAGAAGCAAACAAACCAATTTACATTTCCCTTAGCAATAGCTTGTTTGTTGTTATTTTCTTTAAGAGTATCAGGGTCAGTGCCTGCAAATGGAATTTAAATATGTAGAGTAAAGAGGCAGTCAGACTAAAAGTAAATGAGATTTTGAATAACCTCTGTAATATTTATAACCTTGAACACTCTGAATTCCCATCATTTCTTACTCATCCAAACAAACTCAAATGGGTTTGTGGCCCGTGAACCTTCTTTTCACAGGATATACCAACACACAAACACACACACACACATACACACACGCATACACACACACCTCAAAACTGAAATATGAAAATGATTTGATTTATGACTTTTGGATGATATAAGATGAATTTGGAAATACGAAAAATCCTCACAGTGAACTTTGGGTGGCTTTCCACCCAGGAGTTTTGAGCCCAAGTCTATATTGACAAGTCATTCTGGCACCTCTACTTCAAAGAAAGCCAAAGAGAAAGGAATTAGAGAATAATCACACTGAAGCAAAGCCAGGGAGGAACAGCTCTGGGGAGCAAGAGGGATTGTACATGGGCAGGAACACAAATTCCCCAGTAATCCACCACCCGCAAACTGAAGCTGGAAAACACCAGGGTCTTCAGAGCATATACAATTACCTCCTGGAATGAAATCAGCACACCTGCCTCCTTGGAGTACACAAGCTCTTCCTGGGACCGAGTGTCTCCTGGCCAGCCTCTCCCAGCCTCTGAGTTGAGCTGTAAATACCCTGATGTTGGAGCTTCATTTTTGCTTCACGCTTTGACGGGGCACAGTGCTGTCATGATCTCATATGGCTCTCTCAGTAGTCCTGGGAATATTGCAAGGGGGCATGTTATCATCTCCATCATATAGGTTGAGAGCAGAAGGTAGAAAAGAGTTAGATGGCATTGTTCCAAACCAGATGGCTGCTGGGTGGCAGGGCTTAGACTAAGACTCAGGCTTTCTGATTGGATGAAGTACCTTCTCCTGGTACATTGCTGTGATCCTAGCCATGGCCTTCAACTTTATTAAAGGCTTAAGAATGTTGTCTGCATATTCCCTCCACACTACACAGATGTAGCCCTATTCAAAATCCACAGTAATTCCCTACCCATTTTTGCTTTGATGAGTTAAAGATAGGCAGAATAATGATAAGGCAGACTGTTTGATGGCCTCAGAATCCTCCCATTTCTCTTCATCTTTTTCACATTTAGTGCTAACTTTCTCTGTCCTTGGAAGGACAATCTCTCTTCTCTCAAACTAATCATTAAAAGTTTTGCAGGACAACCTGTTTTAACAATTAGCAAGGTTGGATGTTGAGAATGCCGAAGTGAAAGGCAGGGTTCCTATGACAAAGAAGGTAAACTGTGAAGGGAGAAACAAAAGTTAACAAGAACTATGACAAATGCAAAGATGGAGACAGAAGTCCATGCAGAGATCCTGGAGAGAGGCAAACCTTGGTCTCTCCCTCTTCTCTCACCTTTACATGTCATCTCTGAGACGAGTACAAGGGTTGTTCCAGATGGAAGTTTATTCCAAGGTAGGACAGTGTGAAAGCCCAGGGTGGTAACATTGCTGCTCTCTTCCAGACCTGGCCTCAGATCACACAGACCCTTATTTATATCTTCTCTCAGCCCTATGTGTTGTAATTGGCTCTAGCAGTGCACTGCTCAAAAACCTTCAAATACAGAGAGTATTCTGACTGAAACAGGATGGAAGGCAGAAGATTTGAAGGTGGGGAAAGGATCTAAGAAAATTTCAGTAATATGTGCATGCAGGGCCAGGCATGATGACACTCACCTATAATCTGAGCACTGTGCAAATGGGAGTGTGATGCTGAGGGGGGAGGAATGAAGATAAGCCTGCATGTAATATGAAGAAAACATGCTGGAGCTTTCTTGGGACATCAGCCAAGGACCAAGAAGGCCATAGGGAGGGACTTTAAGAAAGGACTACGGCAGGGGGTAGGCACAGTGAAGGGAAGGAGTGAAACCAGTGAAGCCCTGGAGGTTGGCAAGCACAGACAGTCACTTCAGCCTAGGGAAAACAAAGGACTAAAACAGACAACAAGTGCTCACTGAGAAGAGTCTTAGAGGAGGGACCCCTACATGGAAAGATACAACTGTAACAGAAATAAGGGGGGAAGAAGATAGGACTGACCAGGGGAGAAAATCTCAGCCTTTCTCTCCCTGTCCTCTTGGTTCTTCTGGGGCTTCTTATTGACCAAATTCAACCAGAAACCAGTCAAGTGAACTCCCATGATGAGGCACAAAGGCACAAAGATCAGCCTCAGAGTGAAAGCAACAGGCAAATCTGGGGCCGGGAGAAAAACTAGCAGTCTTCATTACAAATATTAACAAACAGCCCAAGTGAAAGGCAAAAAATGACAGACCTGATTTGACTTTGTATAAGCAATATTAATCATCACATGAACCACTTGCTATTTATGCCAAATCAATTCACAATACAATAACAATCATAAATGTTATTGAGCAACAGACATCATTCAGGTTTTTTGAGTTCACTAAATCATTTCAATATATGACTAGCATCTATAATTATTATATCTATTGTACCTTCTATATAGCCTTATTTAGTATGTCTGTGGCATATATAACATTTGATTTTTTTTTTCCATTGGAATAGAGTTCATTAGCAAAGGAACACATGGGACAGATTCCCTTCCAGGCAGGGAAATTGTCTGCCTGGGTCGTGAGCTGGGGTCTTTCAAAGGGGGAGGCTTCTGGGAGGATGCAGAAGGCGGGAAGATATAGTTTTTGTTTTTGTTTTTGTTTTTTTAATTTATTTTTACACCCACTTCCCAGATAGCACCCTCCCTTAGCCTCCCTCCCTCCCACTAGAGCCCTTATACTCTGATATCCCTGCTATTGTCTGCTGTGGTGTCAGCACCCCCAGCCATTCCCTACTACTTGCCCGTCTGGTAAATCTAGTGATAGTTTATATATAGTCAAGGTTTTGGCTCAGAAGTTATACAAATAAAAACACCAATTGAATTAAAATTTAATTACATATCATAATTTTAATAAAAGTAAATATGAAAAAATTCAAAATAAGAAAAACTCGTGAGGAATTTTAGTCTTATTAGATAAATTATAGGTGTGTTTAAAATGTGAAATGTCCCCCATAGGGTCCTGTGTGTGAATACTTGGTTCTTACCTGACCGTGCTGCTTTAGAAGGTTGGGAAACTTTAGGAAGTGGATGGTATGAATAGGGCAGATCTAAGATTAAAACTCTACTTTCTCATTGATCTCTGCATTCTGATTGCAGAGTCAATATGGCCAGCTGCCATATGCCCTCAATTCCATGACTTCCATGCCTTCCCAGCCACAATGAACAGCATCCCCTTACATTGCAAGCCAAAATAAGCTTTTTCTCCTTTAAACTGGGTCTTGGATAGGCATGTCCTCTGAGACAACTGGACCCTAAAAAGAGACCCCACAGACAGACGGGGAGACAGTCACCCCTCCTACCCAATGGGTCAGCTTCAATTGCATGAGGGGCAGGTCTAAGGACAGGCGCTGAGGAAGCCGGGAAGCAGTGGAAAGTCACCATTTTGGCCCTGTGTGCCGCAAGGGATCTCAAAAAGCTCAGCCAAGATATAGGGGGAGGAGCCAGCAAATGTATGCTTTTGTAAGTAACTTTCTTTTGGATATTATTAACTTTAGATAAAAACCCAAATGGAATACATAGTGTCGATTTTGTCAGTCAGTGTTAGGACTGTGTGGGCCTGGGAGCTGAGAGAGCACATGCAGTTCTCCCAGGGGAGAATTTGGCATTATACTGTGTCTCATCAGGTCTTTGGTCACAGCAACAAGAAAAGTAATTGACACAATCAGATAATGCATAAGTTCACTGGGGCTCCCTCCTCCCCATTTATAGAACAGTAAGGCACAGCTAAGATACAGGGTTACCAATGATTTGCTTTTTTTTAATTTTTAATAACTACATGATTAGAAGAAGCATTTCATTACACCTTTAGCATATTCAGTAACAAACGCCAGAGCAAGAGTACATCTCTTTCACAAGTGGCTGTAAGTTTCTAGGTTCACAGTTGAATTAATACAGTTATACAATATTGAACTCAGTATAAGCCCTGTAAGACATAAAATTGAATGAGTTTTTGCTTTTACTGTATTTTGTGTAAGTCTACTTTCGAACTGGCCTTCACTTTCTGGAGCTGTGGCTAGCACACTGAAGGCCATCATGGCTTCTTGGAGCTCAGAGTATAGTTTCCAGGATGAATGAACATTCTCATTTCTGTGGAGGTCAGAAGAGAGGAGCTTAGAACAGTCCCTATAGCATGGCTCCCTCCAGACTTTCTGTAGACCCCTTTGACCCTCAGGACACATAGTGTCTGCTGGGCAGACTTTCTGATGAACAGCAAGGGCGGTTTGGGAAAGGATTAACAATAGACAGATGTGAAAGGATACAGTTAGCATGGACTTCCCCTGGAATATCATCAAGGAAGCTACTTTATAAACCTCTGAACTGCTAGGCCCTGGCCCATGAGCAATGTCCCAAGCCTATGATTTTAAGTCTTATGCTGAACTGTGTACTTCATTACCCTTGTAGGAACATTGCTATTGCTATCCAGTTTTACTGCCATAGAAGTCCCCTAGATCATGACCTAGGAGTCAAAGTCAATGTGTGTTCTTGATTCTTTTTCAATATTTCCACAAGGTACAAGTTTGATGGTCACTTACTGATTTACCTAGCATAGTAAGTTTACGTCTTGCCTTGTCTGTTTGAGATAGGACCATACTCTATAGACCAAGCTAGACCTATCTATGTAGGCCAGACTGTCCTCAGACACACAACATTCATTCTACCTAAGCCTCCTGAGTTCTAGGGTTATAGGTATGAACTTCTATGGCCACAATTTAGATAGTAAATGTCTTGTAAAGCCCCATAAATAAAAGAATTGATCCTTACACTGGTATTATATGGAGGCAGTAGAAACTTTAAGAGGTGGAGCCTAATAGGAACTCCAAGTTGATGGTGGTGTGGGGCCTCTGCCCTTTTCTTACCCTTTTTTGCTTCCTGGGGTGATATGAGAGGTTTGGCTCTACCATTCCCTCTACCAGGATGCACTGCCTCACCACAGGTTCAAAAGCAAGATCAGTTGATTTGAGAAATCAGGAAATTTGAGAGTCAAAATAAACCTTTTTTCTTATGGTTTGATTATCTAAGATGTTTGTTACAGTAACAAAATGCTGACTATCACACTGTCCAAGGATAATTTTTCCTGTGAGAATAAAGTCTAGATCCACAGAGAGGGGGAAAAAAAGAACAACATTTGCTCAATTAATTAGCAAGTCATCTGGCTTGACATTCGAATCAATGGATGCCAATTATCACCATGAGCAAATTTATCTGTTTTTCCCCATTTGGTGCAAGGGACTTGACTACATCTCAAGAAAATCCCACACCAGCTTTTGATGACTACTCTGGGTATTTCGAGAACAGTTTCTGGTTTTATTTAAATCCAGCAGTTTTCCCTCTTCATGAGGAGGTATAGTCAACTTTCGACAGAACAGATGAAGTAAGTGATTATCTGAAATGCACACTTGGATTCAAGGCTGACTACATAATCAGCAATCCCAAAACAAAATGGAAATGTGGATCCCTTTGGAAAAATTCTGAAGAACTTCAAGATGTCAACAGAGCATTGAACCTGGGATGGAGACTTTCCGAATATTGGAACCCGTATACAGGTCACATGTTCACAAAGCCAGCCCTGCTCAGTCTCTAAGCAGCTTGCATCTCAGTGAACACAAAGCACATCACCCCAGTCACAGACACTTTGCAAGGCTGAGGTGATGACCTCTGAAGGCCGGATGTTAGTGTTTCAGAACAGTATTGACAAAGTCATTGGGCCAGAATTTGTTGCCTCAGGAGACGTTCAGAAGTCCTCAGCCTAACATCCTAAGAACCTTCCCTAGCTCTCTAAATCCAGAGCCCATTCTACTGCTTAATATTGTTCACTGGGCTCTTGATTTTTTTCAATGATAGAAGTGCCAGGGATGGCTGCACGCTCTCAGCTATCCACCTGCTGTGTCTTGCTCAATACAGACCCTCTGACGCTTCACAGGAAGATATCCAGCCTGGTGATGTGAGCAGGTAGCTCTGGTTCTTCCTGATCACTTCCCCGGCTAGGCTGTCCAGGCACAAAGGCATACCACATGCCTCACCTTCTAATCCTTTGACTTTAGTTCCACCACAGTGAGCTTTTGGGCTGCATGTGCTGAGCATGTAAAAGGCACTCAGCCATGTTTGTAGAAAGGGTCTGAATTGCCGTGACCTGCAGGTCTGCTGGTGCATTTGGGTGCTGGGATCCTTTGTTAGGTTGTGCTTCATTGGCGGAGAGCATAAAAGTAACTGCAGCCTCCAAGGAGTTTCCCATTTTAATTATTTGAATTAAACACTGGCAAAGGCAATGGAGACATGATTTAGCCTTCACTTTCACATTGTGAACAGAATGCTCAAGTTATTGTATCTATAACTCTTTATACGCTGTGAGCTTTATGTACCAGAATTGGTGGCTCCATTTTGCCTCTGGAAATGAAAAGTATGAACGAAGTAAATTTCTTTTTAATGACAGCTCTTTTTTCAAGAGTCAAATAGTGCTATCAGAGAGCTATTTTCAAAGCTTAATTTTGGCTGCACTCCTCTTCCCATTATCAATAAGACTCTCTTTTCTATAAGCTTGATTTTCAGTCTGTGAGAAGTAATTCCACTACAAATTTCTTCATTGACCTGAAATCCCATTTTTCTATTTTGCAGTATCTTCTAAGATAAGTTCCTTGTTTCTTATTAGTATAAGAGGTCTCCTTGAAGAAGTAGCATAGGCTCTACCTCTGGGGAATCCAGTAGAAATTGGTTTAATTGTCACAAAATTCTCACACTAAGTGGCTGAAAACTTTGGAGAATAAAAAGGAGACCTTTTAAGTTTCTCATTCTTAGCTCTCCACTACTGGAAATTACATATAATGTACATAATTATATATGTGTATAATTTTTGAAAGCCCATCAGTCCTGATGATTTCATTTTCAAAGGTCAGAAACATTCTGTGGGATTCTCCTTTCCACCAGAGCCTCTTACCGAGTTTGAAACTTAGAAAACAACTGTGAGACTGCACCAAAATGGAGTTACCAGGGGCTCTTGTGGGGCGTCCAGGCCAGTCTGACTATTTGTGGCAAGTCTAGCCCAGCTTCTTGATGCAGTCAGAGAGGAGTGGATCCCGATTCCTTTCCTCTCTCTTGTTTCTGAGCATCAGGAAAACTGCATTCAAACTGACTATCCTCTTAGGTCTCCTTATAGATTTACACAAAGTATCTATCTACCTTCCTGAAGGAATGTGTTATAATCCACTTCAATTGTTCTTCACATTTATTCAGGAAAGGGGGCTATATCTGAAAAGGGAACTAATTTAATGCTTGAGGAGTAGAAAAGAACCATACCTGTTCCAAGCAGTCCATGCATCAAGCCCACTTCCAGGACAGAGGGAGGAATCAGTAAAAATGTGGAACACAAACAATTTCAGGGCTAAGCATCTAAACATTTGCACTGATGTTTCTCAATTGCCAATTACAGCTGCTTGTACAACTCAGTTTCCAAAAGCATTGTGGTATGCCTTGATGAATAAACACTCATGACTAATTGGAAAAAGTATTTCTAGAGTACCTTGTTGGCCCTACACGGCTCCTTTAGTATCGCTTCCTGGCATCCTGCCCATCTAGTAGAGACCACTTCTTTTGAACAGGGTTTAGATGTGATAGGCTCGCTAGCTCTGTTCCGTCTCCACTTGCTTCCATAACACAGCTGACTACGCATCCATTTTCTGTACCTTTTGCTGCCGTCTGTTCTTTTATTGTTGTTGTTGTCTTGCCATTCAAAAATTCTAGCTGTGAGAAGCTCTAAACTACCAGTTCTCTGACAATATGCCTTCAAAGCTCACTTTTCATCCAGTTTATAAAATTATTTCTCTTTGGTACGCTTAGGAAGGAAGGAAGAGTATCACAATTTCAGGCCATTTTCTTGTTTGTTTATATTATGATGAAAATTTAATCAAATTAAAGTTAATGCTAAATAGATGCAAGTGAGTGTATACAATGTGTGCACCCACAACACAAAAGGAGATTTTCAAAGCTACCATGATTAAAGTGATTTTCTTCTGTATTTCTGCTTTTTTATCTTGACCATATATCACTTACATAAACAGAAAAATACTGTTTTCTTTCCACAGGATCACTTTAAAAAGACACTATGGAAATCAGACATCTAAACGTTATTTTTTCTTATTTTGGTTGGGTGAGTGAATTAGTTGGAAGAGAGGTCCATGAGAAAACAAATTCTCATTTGCATTCCTAGAAGTAGCTGCCAACTGGACTTAGAGGCTTTGTGAGGTTCATCTATTGTTCGCTCCTCTTCTGGGGCTCAGACCAATGGGGCAAGTGATACATTTCCCTCTCAATACCTCCTTCTGTCTAGCTGGCAAAGTTGTACTCTCTAACAAGAGACAAAAGTGACTCTAAGGAAATGGAAGGGGGGAATCCCCCTGTTTATATCTGAATCCCCCAAAATGTAACATTGTTGTATTCTAAGGGTTCACATTGTTTGTCATTTTGTTTTGAAAGGAGAGCAATAATAACAATATGAGAAACAACTGCTTGAAAATTCAAGAGATGAAGAATCCAGGGCAAATTCTGAATACATAAAACATCCCTCCTATTTGTAAGGTTATAGGGAAGGAAAAGCCAACACAGAATAATAACACACTGAAGCTGTAGCGAAATTCGCCAAAGAATGCTTTTTCATATACAAAAGAGAAAAACAACTATATAATAGATTTGAGCATGGAAAGAACTCATTTCACAAGCCTCTGAACTTCTGTGCTTCTCGCAAACAAGACTCAAGAATCAGAACCGTTTGCTGACTTGGGAACTATGAAGTTTCAACAGGATAGAGAACTAAGTAGATAAAACACTGTCAAAGTTTAACTTCGTCAAAAAGGCATGTGTAAGTAGGCTGGGCAGAGACCTCTTCTAAAGGGAATTAACATGTTCTTCTTGTCTGAATCATTTATATTTTATAGGCTATCAAAAAGATCTTTGCCAAGTTTCTCAATGGCATCCCATGCCTAGAAACAATAAGATCGGTTGCTAGTAAAATAAATCAAGTGAAGCCTAATCCCCACAAAGAATAACACTAAATCCCAGCCACTGGGAAGCACTGTCATTTCAAGCCATCTCTTCTTCATCTATACCCTATGACTTTCTGGGTTTTCTAAAATAGCCTGTGGTTTCTAAAAAGTTCTTCAGATATGACAAGTCCATCTAGGAAGTGGGTGAAGACCCGCTCCAATCATATGACTCAGTGGTGCATTGTGTTCCAACAATTATTGAGCACTAAATATATTTAAAGTACTTTGATGGGCACTATAGGAAATAGCAGAAAAACCAAAGTACTGTTTCTTCCCTCAAAATGGTAAGGGTATGTAGTAATAAAATATAGCATGTGTTAAAGACACTATATCAGAAATATTCTAAGCAAGTGCTAAAATAAATCGTCTTCATTCACAGTTAAGAGTTATCACTATAAAAGATGAACATCTTTGAAATGTCACTGGGAACAGGGGACAGGGAGGAGCTTCACTGTGAAGCTCAGATGTGCTCCATGTTGGGGGAGGTTTTTTCCTGCCCCTCCCTCACTGATTCCTGGCAATAATTATGAGATGTGAGGTTTGTTGCCATTATCCCCACTATACAGATGAGGAAGCTGAGGCTTAGTAATGTAATAATGATTTTAGGAAAAAAACAACTAATGGGGGTTGGGGATGGAGCTCAGTGGGTAGAGGGCTCCTCTATTATTCATGAAACCCTGGGTTTGATCTCCAGCACTGCATAAACTACACATGGTGGGAAATTCTTGTAGTCCCAACATTGGGGAGGTAGAAGCTAGAGGATTAGATAGAAGCTTAAGGTCTTCCTTCTTCTGTTGCATAGTGAGTTCAAGAGCAGCCTGGGATATATGAGACCCCATCTCAGAAAGAA
>NW_008349068.1:1268457-1328854 GCF_000622305.1 Nannospalax galili | reverse complement strand
GGAGAGAGGGAGGGAGGGATGGAGGAGAGGGAGGGAGGGAGAGAGGGAGGGAGGGAGGGAGGGAAGGTGAAAAAACTAAATTTTTATGATTCTTCTACTTCCCCTTCCCCTTCAACCTGAGCAGAAAGAAACTCTTCCTTTCTCAGGCAGCCCTGGGTCTTCAGTGTTGCAAGCATAGACAGCGGAGTGTGAAAAGGCCAGATCATCCTGTGAAATCAAGAATAGAGGAAACTAGAGGGTCTATGAAGATTGAGACAAAGGAAGAGCTCAGAAGAAGATAGAAATACTAACAAGAGGGGGTGAAATCGAGAGAAAGATGGAGGGAAATGAGTTATCAGGAATTTTCTCCCAGCCACCTAATTGTGTGAGACCACATCAGATTTAACTGTGCTTCCATGGCTTATAATATTGACATGATTGATGCTTCTAGATTTGGCCCAAACACTAAACCAGGAACAAAAGGGGTAAGGATTGCAAAGTTCCCATCACTTGGCAGTAAGTGACAGAATGAGGCCTTGAACTGTTTATAGTAATAGAGAACTTTGTGGAGGTCACCCACAGAAAGATACTTGGCTTGGGGATGGGAGGGTGAGTGGTTATAAGTGTCCCCGGAACCCTGTTTTGGGATGGCACTACAATGTCCCCTGGGGCACAACAAATGGAAGGAACAGGGCATATACTTTTTCAGTACAAAAGATGGGGCTGAAACCAAGGAAAGGCAATTTCAGGTTTGGACAGAAATATTTCAACCATATGCAGTACAGAGATGTCCCCATCATGACAGAGCAATGCTACTCTTCCACTGCAATGTGCCTCACATGTTCAAGGATTCATTTAGTCATATTACGTTGAAAATCTATTTAGTTTTGAGTCAGTCGAACCACACAGATACAATTACAAATATCAGTTTTCATTATTGTATTTGCAGATTTAAGTGGCATATTTACATCCTGCCTGCACAGGAACCTGGTTAACAGCGTCAGCAAATTGGATTGGAATGCTGAGAAATGGAGGCTCTTACCAGGGACTTGTACAGTGAGAGTGGGTGTCAGGGCCCAGCGTCTCTCGTCAGCCCTAAGTTCCTGCTGCTTTTCTTCAGCTGTTTTTCTTGACAGCAAAGAATGCTGACAGGCCCATTGAATTCCCTAAACTCCGATTTTCTATCACACCAAAAGATGACAAATGAGGTTTTCACTCCTGTTGATGAGCACATCACGAAAATGACATAATGGTGTAATTTTTCGCCCCAAGACAAAGAAAAAAAAATGTATTGAAAATCACTGTGTTCATGTTTTTGTTCCCTTTCCACCTTCGTCTGACCATACTTGTCACTCAGAGACTCTAAAGAGAGGCAGAAATGGATGCTGCTGTTGAGCGGCTGTCTTGGTGCACGTCTATGACAAGGTCACAGTAGTCACAGTGGCGGAGACACGCTTTCTTATTGAGAGGGGTTATCCCAGGAACGTTTTACAGGCTGTTAACTGACATCTCTGAAATTGGATGTGACACCCCAAATGAGATTTCTTGGGGAGAAATCTTGACAGACACCCATCTAGAGAAATGACTATTTCCATTTATGCAGCACCTTAAACAACACCTTCTATCATCGCAATATCGCTTTTCACCCACTTTTGGGTAGTGAGCCCAAATTGAACTGGTAAGTTATTTAGGTTGAGGTTCTTTAAGTGAACTATTTAGATTGAAGGAGACCATCAAGAACAGTTTTGGAGTTTTGGCTTTCTTATCAAATCTTGTAAAAGATCACACAGTGTTATCCACCAAAGTACTGCTGAGCCTGAGTTACATTCCAGGTGCAACTCGAAGGCATCACTGAGCAAGAAGGTCCTGGCTCTTCCCTCAAAGGTAGAAAAGGATTCACAGAGAGCTATGTTTCTGCAGCCCAGTACTAACATGATGAAAGGTCTACCACAGGCCTTCAGTGTTTCCTAACTCCAATCAACAGTTTTGTTGTTGGGATAGAGATTTAGTTCAGTGGAAGAATGCTTGCCTAACAGGCACATGGCCCTAAGTTTGGTCCCCAGTACTGTACAAAGAAAAGAAAGTTTGCTTGTTTTTTGTCTTTTTGAGACAAGGTCTCCCTGTAGCACCAGCTGGCCTGGAACTCCTTATGTAGAGCAGGATGGCCTCAGTCTCACAGAGATCTGCCTACCTCTGCTTCCCGAGTGCTGGGATTAAAGGTATGACCTACCATACCTGGCTTGCTCTGGCATGCTTTTATTTTAAAATTAAGTCAGTAGCTAAGGTGAAAGTACTCATAATCAAAGTTACCAAACAGGAGCAATTTTCCCCATCGTTATAAGTTACTACGTCTTTAGTAAAAAGATAATTCAGCTCAGTGGGCTTGTATTCTGCAGGCTACAATTTTATACTGTGTGGAGTTAAGAATAGCATCTCACACTTGCATCAAGCATGCACACATAGAAAGGGTTCCACACTATTGCACAACTGAAATGGTGCTCGCTTTTTCTCTCTGTGCTTTCCGTGAGCAATTTCATTCTGAAATATTAAATGCATGGATGATATGACCTCATATCATTAGTATGAAATCCTTGAAAGGCTTAGAGAAAAATCAGGGGTAATAGGTCATCTTTCATGCTCACACATTCCCTTACTTAGAGACCTACTGGCAATATATTTTTTAATTCTAATAAACCAGCTGCAACTGGACATCCCACTTGCTTAGCATTGACCAAACTAAAGTCTATAGCCCAATCTACTTGGCCACTTTTATAGGAATAAGACTTAGCATTTCTTCACCTTAAGAATCCATGTTTGAATGGCCTCCTTGAAACCCACATCCTTGGGAAGTGTGCCTCTCCATGTCAACAGTGGGAAAAGCTATATAGCTTGCTTTGTCCAACGGAACAATAATAAACTTGATGTATATAGAGACTTGAGAAGACTTTTTTGTGTTTTCTTGCTCCCTCTAGATTCTGTCATCACTGTGATTGCATGACCAGGCTAGCTGCCTAGAGGAAAACGAGAGACATGGAGGAAAGTCTAGTGGCCCAGTCAACAGCCAGCACATTTATAGGTGAGTTCAAATGGCTGAGTCCTCAACTAGTGGCCATCTCAGGCCTAAATACCACCACTCTTCCTAGCCTCATCCTAAATAATCATCCAAAGGCTTATAAGCAATAAATGTGGATTATTATAAGCCATCAAGTTCAGTGGTTATTTCTTAGCATTTCTGTGACAATGAACCCCAATTCTTCCCCATATACCAGTGTTTTGGTATGAGTGGCATTCACTGGGTATGCTGGCATACACCTACAATCCAAGAACTTTGGAGGCAGAGTCAGGAAGATCAGGAATTCAAGGCCAGCCTGAGTTATATGACACCCTATCTCCAACAAAACAACAACAACAACAAAGTATCAAGAAATTTTGCAGGGTGGTGATGGTCACTCAGGAGTTTGAGACAGAAAGATCACTAGTTGAAGACCAGTCTGAGCTACATAAATGAGACCCTGATTGAGAAACACAATGGGATGGGCATACAGCTCAGTGATAGAGTGCTTGCATAGCATGTGTAAGATCCTGCTCACTTCTCAGCACTGCAAAAAGAAATGCTTTCTGGGTTCCTTTTATAACCCTCCCTCCCCACTCCCATTTAATAACCCCATTTTTAAAATCCATTTCTTCCTTAGTAATATCTGCCTCCTACTGTTCTCTCTCAGGTTCTTTCTTTCCCTTTACCTCTCTGGTTCCTTTTCATTATTCTGATTCCTGCAGATACATCTGGATACATACTCACATATAAGGATTTGGTGCTAGGATCCACATATGTTTTTCTGAGTCTGTGTTACTTAATATAACCATTTCCAGTTCCATACATTTATCTGCAAATTTCATGATTTTTGTCTTTCTTTACCACTGAACAGAACTCCATTGTATAAATGTACCACATTTTCATTATCCACTGATCAGTTGAGGGACACTTATGTTGCTTCCATCTCTTAGCTATTGTGAAAAGAGCAGCAACAAACATGGATGTACAAGTGTCTCTGCAATAGGATGAGTTCTTTGGGTATATGCCAAGGAGTGGTATAACTGGGTCAAATGGTAGGTTCATTTGTAGTTTTTTAAGAGTTCTCCACACTGTTTTCCATAGGGGTTGAAGCAGTTTACAGTCCCACCAGCAGTGGATGAGCATTCCCTTTTTCCCCACATCCTCTCCAGCATTTGATAGCATTTGTTCTCTTGATCTTAAAAAGTCTGACAGGGGTAAGATGAAATCTTCCAAAGTGATTTTAATTTGCATTTCCATAATTACTAATGATGTTGAACACATTTTAAGATGTTTCTTAGCCATCTTTATTTCTTCTTTTGAGAACTCTCTGTTCAGCTCCTTAGCCCATATTTTAATTGGATTACTGCTTTCTTGATTCTTTGTTTTTGAGTTCTTTATACATTCTGGATGTTAAACCTCTGTCGGATGTGTTGCTGGTGAAGATTTTCTCCCACTCTGCAGAAAAGTTTTCCCTTCACTTCCTTGGATTTTTCTTTTGCTGAACAAAAGCTTTTTAGTTTAATGAGGTTCCACTTGTTGAATCTTGACCTTAATTCCTGAGCAATTGATGTCTGAGTTAGAAATCCTTTCTTATATCTTGTAGGTTACTGCCAATGCTTTCTTCTAACAGTTTCAGAGTTTCACGTTTCACTTTGAGGTCTTTGGTCCATTTGGAATTGACTTTTGTGCAAGGTGAAAGATAAGGCTCTAGTTTCATTCTTCTACAGGTGGAGATCCAGTTTTGCCAACATGAGACTCTTAATCTCAGGGTCATGGGTTCATGCCCCGTGTTGGGTGCCAGCTGTGGGTCTCCCTTCCCTCATGGGTCATTGGCAACCAATCTATGAGAACAAAGGAAGCAGAAGTGACAAACAGGGTCAGGATGGCCGTGAGTACGATGGAAAGAACTTCTGGGAGTCAGCTTCGGTGAGACAGGTCGTTTACTTAGAGGAGCTGGAGGGAAGATATAGGGTGAGGACGGCAGCTGAAGCTTTACCTGGTAGATGTTCATAGTCTGCTTTATTTACATGTGGCAGGAGGACCCTGTCATGTAGAAAGGGGAGGTGGGATTGACTGGTTGTAGTGCAATGCCTAATTATCATATGGGAAAACCAGGGGCAGCATTTGCAGGGAACTATGTCAAAGGTCATGTTCCACATAAGGTCAGGCATCTGTGCTTGGAGATTCTTTCCAAATAAGGTCAGTCAGAGAGAAGGAAGCCCCTGCTGAGAAAGGGAGTCCTCCATTTTGAGCCAAGCTTGGAGAGCTTTCCAGACATGGTGGACTATGACCTTAACGGCAGGGTACCCCAACACCTGAGAACCACAGGGAAGAACTGGATTGGTCTGGATGCAAAGGATCAGGAAGCAGTGAGTACTCTGGGCTGAGAGGTCACCCTGGTGTCTGGGGTGCCAAGACAAGAAATGGGCCAGTACCCAGGCCAGGAGGAGAGATGGAGTGGGGGAGCTGGGAGGGTGAATGAGGCTGGGGGAGTCAAGGTGCAGTGGGCACCACTGGTCTTACCCAGGAAAGATGCTAGCACCAGCAAGCCAGTGGCTGTGCAGCCCTGGGAAGCAAAGGGAGGCGGGGGCAGGACCAGGCCCAGAGGGCTCCTGGGGACTGTAGGGAGGGATTGGTTTGGTCTGGATGCAAAGGATCAGGAAACAGTGGGAGTTCTGGGCCAAGAAGTCAGTCCATGGGGTGCCAAGACAAGAAATGGGCCAGTACACAGGCTAGGAGGAGAGATGGGGCAGGGGAGTTCGATGAATGAGTCTGGGAGAGTCAAGGTTCAGTGGGCACTGTGGGACCCACCCAGGAAAGATGCTAGAACCAGCTAATCTGAGTCTTAAAGTCCTGTATTGTTGTTTTATGAAATTGGGTGCACCAGATTTGGTGCATATATGTTCATGATTATAATATCTTCTTGGTCAGTTGTTCCTTGGGGATAAAGGAAAAGAAGGAGTTCAAGAGAGGTGGGACCATAGGAGACTGGTATTATCAAGAGACAAATGGGGAAAATGGGGACACTTTAAATAGGGAAACCATGGAAGAAGGGTTAGACAGGAGAGAGAGAGAGAGAGAGAGAGAGAACAGGTAAATAATGCCTAGCTAGTTTTCAAAAAAAATACTAGAGGGAATAATATTAGTCCAACAACCTAATGACAAATTGCACATGCAATATCTCTACATGAGTCCATGTGTACAGACTAAAGGCTATATAACAATAGTACCAGACAGGAGAAACCTTCCATGAGCTGCTGGCCAGAGTGGCCTAAGAAACTCCCCAAATTACACAGGCTATTGCCACAGCCCTTAATGGCCTCCTAAAACTTGAAGGTAAGACCCTACTGCTGAAGACAGAATATACTACAGACACAGGGTTTAGAGCAATAGAGCTGCAACTGACATGAAACCACTTCCTCTAAAGGCTGGCTCTCAGAGCTTTGGAGAGCACTATGAAGGTGCCAAGGGAAAAAATTAATTGATGGTCCAACACCAGCTTCAAGACCAAATAACCACATCAATAGCTAGCACAGCATATGACATTGGTGCAGTTACGGCACTTTTATCTTGGGAGCAGTCAACAGCTACCTAATTGGACTAAAAGCCCACTCAATGGGGAGAAACTCAAGTGTGGTGCTGTAAACATAACCAAATACACATGGCTGGAGAGGTCATATAGAGCTTAGAGAAAAACCCCAAGACTTTCACATCCCTAGACTAATGCAATTTCTAGTTATGTGCAAAATATGTATTTGTATTTAAAGACACCACTTAGTCACCACTCATCAAAGAACCTCATTTTGCACCATTCAAAGACTATTACCAAGTACTACAACTGGTCACACATGGACTTGTCTATGAATTGCCCAGGCCTAAGTGACACATCTACAATGCAACTTCTACACCTATGGTGAACAGAACATAAAACAGGGGTAATGAAGAGGACACTAATGAATCTCTCAGTTCTCATTAATGAAGCTCCCTCATACAACAGAGGGCCCGGAACACAAAATGTCACAAATGACCAAAACATAGAGATTAAGAGTCTGCACATTGCCAGTCCTTGGACAGGAATCCTATATTAAACTTCACTCACTCAGGGCTCAGGGATCATTGTAGAAGAGGGGGTGGAAAGATTGTAAGAGCCAGGGAGGAGGTGCATGACCGTATGGAAACAGAGTCATACAAACTCCTGGGACCCTGCTCATAGGATTCTGTGGTAATGATGTCAGCATACACAAATCCCCTGCAAACTCAGGCAGACAAAAACCCAGCATAGAACTGGGGAAATGAACAGCAGACACCAATCTTAGCTGAAGAAACATTGGCAACTGATTACTGCTAGGTAAGGAAGAGCTGATCTTCCTAAAATAAGAGACTCTAGATAGGCTGACTAGACCTCAGTGGATGGACTTGCACTAGGGAATGTCTGGGGACACTGACGTGAGACACGAATGACAGAGTATATGGGCTCCAGTGGGGGAGCTGTGGGAGGGTACTGCTGGGGATGGGGGCATAAAGATGATTAAGATTGTTTGAGATATTCTCTATAAAATACACAAAAATTCAATAAAAACACATAAATCATAAAAGAGGAAATGCTTTGTGGGAAAGAGTTATATGGAATAGTACAAATTTAGAGCCAAAAAAAGCTTTAGAGGCACTGTGCTGAGTAGTAGTTTCCAAACATTAAAACAGGAGGACTTTTGACAGGAAATCTTATCTAGAGCCACACTGTATAGAATAGATTAAAGTTGGTTAACATGTATGGACAAAAAGACAGTGCCTTCCTCCTACCCACCAACCGCCCAGAGGCACCTACTAAGTACAGGAGAACACATCTCCTGTTTCATCATGGAGGAAACCAAGATTCTAAAGGATGTAAGCAACTTGGCCAAAGTCATGTAGCAAATCACTGGCAGAGCCAGGATAAGCAACCAGGCTTCCTTACAGGACATTAAGGCTGCCACGGGTAGAAGACATCACTCATTGTGACCATTTCCCCTGTCTGTCTATAGTAGATAGCTAATTCCCTGACCATACACCAAAGCACATCTCCACACCTTCCAGCCTCCCCTGGTCAGCTACATGACACCTGCTCTGGATACATTATGGAAACAGGCAATGAGCAAACAACAGAAAGTGCCTTACTATATATACTCTACACAGCCATATAGGCCATATACAGTTGTGCTAATTCCAGTATTATGAATCTAGTCTCTCTTACAATTTCTCTTCAGTTAGCTTTTTTTTTTCTTCTGGGCAGCTCTCAAACATAGTTGCTCCCCTTCAATTTTCCACTGCCCCTTACACATTTTCCTTGAATTCTTAAAAAGTTCTCTTGCTGTTTTTGTTATGTTTCCCACAGCAGTCTTTCTCACCATGATGACTTCATGGTCTCTAATGCCAGTTCTGCTTCACCAGTCCCCCTCTTGGCAAAATATTAGCATACCTAAAACCCATATTTAAAACTTTAATGATTTTTCTATAGAAAAAGGTATGATAATCCCCAGTACGTTTCGATCATTCATTTTTTTTTCCTTTAGAGAACTATTAAGAATCCAAATCAGGCCTGGTTGTGGTGATGCACACTTTTAATCCCAGCACTTGGGAAGTCAGCCAGGGCTACACAGACCCTATCTTCAAAAACCAAAACCAAAACCCCCAAACCAAACAATCAACAAAAACCCATTCATTTGGGAGCTGGGGAGATGGTGGCTACCAACTATTCATAACTCCAGTTCTAGGAGATCTGGCACCCTCTTCTGGCTTCTGTTTGCATTGCATGCATGGGTGCACTTACATACATGCAAACAAAACATTCATAAAATAAAACCAAATCAAATTCTTAAAAAGAATCCAAATCGGTTATTAATCTACAAAACCTCTTTTTAAATGTCATCTTCATATCAGTCATCACCTCCCAGAGAATCTCTTAGCTCTAGAAGTGCAAGTTCAGTCTAGTCACATGTGCTTCAGAAATTGTTTCTGTCCATCTTCAAAGAGTCAAAACAGGGACTGGAGAGATAGCTCAGCAGTTAAGAACACTGACTGCTCTTGCAGAAGACTCAGGTTCAAATCCTAGCACCCACATGGCAGCTAACGACTGTCCATAACTCCAGTTCCAGGGGATCCGACTGTCTCTTCTGGCCTCCGTGGGCATTCTGTCATCAATGATAAGTGTCAAGCATGCTGGAATTTTCTAGAATCACTTTCAAAGTGTTCTATTTACCAAGTATAAAATTACGAAGAAATAGTTTACAATTGAGTGCAAATTCTTTGAGGTGTGGTGGTGGATGCCTTTAGTCTTAGCCCTTGGGAGGCAGAGGCAGGTGGATCTCTGTGAGCAAGTTCCAGCCCAGCTGGGGCTACAGGGAGACCCTGTCTCAAGAAAAAGGTCTTTGAGGCCAAAAATGAGAAATTCTATAGAATAACTTCTTAGGGTGTTTTCTTTACCTGCTTTTTTTCCAAACTACTTCAAATACATCAGTAATTAAAGAGTCATGAGGCTGGAAAGATGGCGCAACTGTTAAGAGCATTGGTTGCTCTCAGAGAGGGCCTGGGTTTGGTTCCCAGTACCCACATGCCAACAACCACCTTAACTCCAGTTCCAGGGGATCTGACACCGTCTTCTGGCCCCCACAGGCACTGCACGACATGGGTACACTTACATACATGCAGGGAAAGTACTTATACACATAAAATAAATATAAGCAAATCAGAAAATTTTTAAAGAAAAGAAAAAAAAAAAAGTTGATGATGTAACTCAGTGGTAGAGAGCTTGTCCTGCAAGTGAGAGGCCTTAAATTCAATCCCCAGTACCAGAAAGAGGAGAAGGGAGGGTGGTGGTAAAGTTAGTACAGATTGTATCTCCAAGAGGTTATGAAGAGCCATTAATTAGCATGTGATTTGAAATAGAATGACAATTATAATTGTGAGGAAACCTGATGCTCAGAGCGACACATTCAATCACTATCATGTTTCCTTGCTTTAAAGAAGAAAGCTATTGTTTGTTCTCTTTCATTTCCATTTCTATCTCATTTCTAATCACCAGAAAACAGTTTTTATGATTATTTGTTCAGTTTTCCAGTTTCAACACAGATCATTTTTGACACTCAACGAATCTTTATTATGAACAATTATTTGTGTCTAAATATATCTAATCAAAATGATTGGAATGATTTTGTTAGGAATCCAAAACCATTTTTGCACCATC
The DNA here is from genome assembly GCF_000622305.1 of Nannospalax galili. Lineage (NCBI taxonomy): Eukaryota > Metazoa > Chordata > Mammalia > Rodentia > Spalacidae > Nannospalax > Nannospalax galili. The sequence goes on along the minus strand of NW_008349068.1, from coordinate 1,318,601 downwards.
TTTGAAATTCTAACTCTGAAGTCACTTTCCAAAGCCCTAAGAGTGAGTGTGTGTCTCAGAGTAGGTGACATGTAGGAGGGATTTAGTTCTGAAAGCAAATTTGCTGTAAAAATCCACCTCTTCATCTGCACACAAAAAGGCTAGGAACCCGCCGTCAGTGCTGAAGACAGTCATGCTATTTTGCATTATTATTAGTCATCCTCACAATGCTTCCTCATTTTGCTTATTCTTACTTTAATGGCCTAAAGAAAGATATGAATAGGGTGGGAACACCTCCACTTCTTCCTAAATATGGAAAAATGAGCCATGCTTAAGCATCTATCTTCACCCCCACATGCCACTTTCTGAAACCCCTAAACACTACCTGTTTCCAGAAATGTACTAGCTAGAAGTTTACTTCCTTTTTTTTTTTAAAGAAAAGAATGCAGGTAATCATGTGCCGAATCTTCCAGACTGTTGCCAAAGTTCGGTGAAGAAATATGAAAAATACTAATATAACTATATCGTGCTGATATTATTAAAGAATCATATGGTTGGTTTTAATGGTGTCTGTGATATAAATTAGGAGGGAAACTTCACTGGGCTTGAAGAATCAGATATTATTTTGTCCACTTTACTAATGGAAGATACATTCACTAAAATGCATGTGCTTTTTGCATTCTTTCCTCTTTTGGGGCATTTACTTTCCTTTACAGAATAGAAGCAGGAATCTACAGAGAGTGTAACTATAAAGACCCCTCCCCCCACTGTTGTATTCCCCCACAGTTGCTCTGAGAAGAAGCTTCCAGTAAACTGTTTAGCATTACCCTTTTCCCTCTATGGAAGACAAAGGAGCCACAGGAACTTTTTCTCTGCCCCCTCCCAAATCAGGCTGATCACCCAGGAGGAGAGTAATTTCTCATATGTTCTCTTTTGATAAAACACAAATATCACATATACCTAATAATTCTTCATGTTCCAGTGTCCATGGAGAAATATTTTAATTCCAATCATAATTCAGAGTGCTGGTTAAAGTAATGCATTGACTGAAACTCTTTAAATAAATATTTTTGAATAAATAACCTTGAAAATGTGTTCCTGGGTAAATATAATCAAGTCATGAATCAGACAGTGCATGCTATTTATGGTTTTAAAGAATGGAAAGGGTACTAGTACCTAAAGTAAGTTGAGGTGGGCATGATCACTATTGAGCCTATGGTGAGGGGGATGAGCAAGGTAATTGTAGTTTGGTAAGGGATCAGGGATATTGCTTTGAACAAGACAAGGACAAACAGAAGCCCTGGCAGAAGGCATTTTTGCCCAGTGAGTACACTTGAGCCGCTATGTTTTGTATGATTTATAAGGAGTTAATCTCATTTTTAATACTGGCACTTTATTATAAAAGAGCTTTGCTCCCAGGGGACTTGTTAATTGAGATGTCACTGTACTCCTGATGGTTGTGAATCTTCCTCCTTGGAGGATAGAGATGACCTTTGGAGCCAGCCAAAAGTCATTTAGCACCAAAAAAGGGTGGGCAAAGAGGGAGATCCAGCTGAGTAAGAGAGTCTAAGGACAACACAAAGAGAGATCATAAAACAAGAGTGATTCCTTCATGTGCCCCACAAATGGATTCTGGAAGTGACTCGTTAGGACACCACCATGTCTGGAGCAACAGTTTCAGAACAAATACATCACCTTCCAAAGTGACTTTTTCCAAACAACGATGCTGTACATTTCCATGTCAGTATTTAGATGAGTTCATATTAAAATAAAATTGACAGTCTCCTGAAACTTAACATGGACCTAATACCCTCCATATGTATTTTGGGTATATTATATTTTTAGAGAACACAGAGATTATTTAATTACATTGAAAAGATCTATTTTGTATCACAATGGCATACCAAATACTATACCAGGCAGATCCCAAACATCTGGAGAGGCAATATGTTAACAAGTAATTTATGCATATAAAATAATTTTGACCAGGCATTTTCTTATGGGCAAAATTAAGCAAAGTATCTCAGATACATTGTATCATCACAAAATAGCATTCTCTCTCATTCATCAGGAATGCTACGCTCACTTTGCTCCAAGGTAATTCCAAACATATCTAGTCTGCTGTTTTATTTGTTTCCCTGAAGTGAACAAAAAATTTTGGTGTATCATATTTTCCAAAATAATACTATTGCCAGCTTAAAAAATATATATGGGGTGGAGGGAAAAATATATATACAAAATTCAGGAAGCTGAGGCACTTAGAAAGCTGATGGGGAAAGTTTGTAAATTTGAGGTCAGCTTGGAATACGCAGCAAGACCCTGTCTCCAAAAAAAAAAAAAAAAAAAAAAAAATGATATGCAGCTTCGGTAATATGTGGGACATACTTATGTTGAAGATTTATCATTTATCTGAAATTCAAGTTTAAGTAGATGACTTGGATTATATCTGGAAATGTCACAAAAAGAACTAAAAAGTGGGGAAGTCAATGAGCTATTCCCCTGTAGAAAGTGGGATCTCTGTGCTTCCTCCAACAGAGAGCTTGGGGTCTCTGGCATCCTCAGAACCCCTCCCCGCAAGGTGTGTTTGGGTGACCGTAGGGAAAGAAGACAGAGGCTGTACAGGTGTTGTTTCTGGGACTTGGGGGGCTGGAGGGCTGAATGAGGAGGTAGGAGGAGGAGAAAGCCCTGGTGTGCGATGTGGTGTGTATAGAAAAATGGAAAAGGAGAAGAAAGGGAATGTTTCTATATATGGCTGTAGATTATGAATCAGATCCCCGTTAATGTTCCTTGAGAGAACAAGTAAAGATTAAAATTGCTTTTTAAATTACTTTCAGTTAACTGGATTGTGTTTCTTTCAGTGATACAGCACTAAGATTAAGTCATAAATCCTCAGGGATTTATTTGGGTTGCAAACAGTATAATTTTTCCTGTTTTCCTCCTCTCCAGTTCCCTATGGTAGAATCTGCTGCTGAGTTGCCACCCGTGAGGCCACTGTCAGGAAGCTACCGGGCAGCTGTTGAGAGCAGATGTATGACCCCCTCCACCTCCCCCAAGTCTGAACCTCTCCAGGTCAGATTTATGGACCAGACATCAGTCCAAGGAGCATGAGCTTTCAGTGTCTAACAGGGTGCTAACTAAATATTCTCCCAGTGTATGTGTGTGTTAAATACATGTGATTATGAAGTTATGGATATCTGCTTTATACAAGAATTAGAATTAGTTAGCAATATTTTAAAAGTGTGAAATCATTTAAATAAGACCCAAAGAGGAGGGAGGCCTATCTGGAAGTTCAGAGCTCTTTAAATTACAGAAGCCAAAGAACTTGCTCATGCCCAGTCCAGTTGATCTCCCAAGGAACACAATCAATGCTTTTCTTTGGGATCGATTGGCCTGTTAGTGACAGACTTGATCTTCACAAGGATAGCCTATGACTTACTTGTGTATCATATTCTGTTTTGGTTTGTGTTGCCCTCTGTGTGCTGTACCAAGGTAGCTACAAAATCAGCCAGGTGATTGACTCTCTAGCCCTTATTCTTGGTTTCTGCTCAAAGATTTCCACTGTGTCCCGTTTCACCACTCTGTGGCAGTCGCACCAATTTCTTGGAAGTAGTATCTGCCTTGTACCACAATGTAAGTTCGCTTTTAAAAGGTACTGAGTTTAAAGAGAACTCTTGGACACTTCTGAGAATACACAGGTAGTATTATTTCCCAAAGGTTTCACTCTCTTTTAGTTTTCTTTTCCCATTTATCTTCTTTCTTTTTCCTTCTAAGAAATGTGTGTTTGACATTTACTGAAATTCCATATACTAAACCAGAAATGCCAGATGCTCTTCTTGCCATTCAATAAACCTCTCACTCTTGCCTTAAAAGTTAACAGGAAACAATTATTGTGACAGAGTAATTTGCAACCACGATAGGACTTTGTGAATTGGCAAAGAATTTTCATCGACACCAGTAGGTGCTTAAGAAGGAGGCTATTTTCGTTTCTAAATTCACACCTTCTTTATAAACTCAATTTTCAGTGGGAAACTAGTGTTTCTTTCACTAGTTTGTCTAGTTTTTTAGAGCAGCTTAAGCTGCATCATCCTTCTCTGAACAGAGACAGCACTTCAGGGGAAGAAGTAAGATGATCTTCACTCTGTAATTTGGTAGGTACCCAAAAGGCAGCTTCCTCCTGCAATATCTCAACCACAGGCCTATACTCGCTGAGAGAAGAGGACTCTTTACTCTTCAGGGAAAATTGACCAATATCTTACTTAGCTTTGTATTCCAAGACGTGATATTTAACACCATCGTTTGCCCCGACTAGCCACTTCATGAATATACATTTACAAAACAGAACTGAGTTACCTGACCTGAATAAAAAGAATAATTGGATTAGTAAGGACAAACAAACATGATGAAATGGTGAGAATTTGGGTCTGGAAGGCTCCTACAAATTGCTGTGGTTGTTTCAGTCACCATGATCTATATAAACATCAGTAAATAAAGGGAAAATTAAAAGGCTCATCAAATTTATAGAAGGTATAAAGATATAAGGAATATGGAAAATGACCATATCAGAATTCTAAATGGTTTTGACAGGCAGGAGCAATAAGGAGCTGGCTAAAACAACCAGATTTAACTGAGATAAATAAAAAGATCTTGCCATTGGGATAAAAAAAATCTAATTATACATAAGCTAGAGAAGAGAAATCTAGCTTAGCCTTTGACATTTAGTCAAAAGGAGATACAAAATTTTCTAGATCTTTCTTACAAAAAGTGATTCCAAGAATAAACTGGGATTGAAATCCATTGGGAAAACAAAAGTAAAAGTTAGTGGCAGCAAAGGTAGCCAGGATACAGTTTAAGGAAGAGTCAAGAAAAACTACTCAATATTAAAGCCCATGAATGGCAGCTTGGTACTTGTCTGTCCCTTAACTGGGTTCTCAAGAAGGAGAGCCAGAGATAAGAAGTAAAGTACCCAAAAGGCATAGCAGGTGAAGAAAGATGCAAATCAACAGTATGATGTATTTCCATGCTGATTCTGCATCACAGTTGCTGAGAAGCACACCGGACCTGGTCATCTGACAAACAAGACTTCTCTGGAAGGGAAGCCAGAAAGTAGAAAGGATAAGAATTCATCTACCAATTTCATTTCTTTTATTTCTTACTGAGCAAGAGCCAATCAGAAGTCTTCACACAATCAGGGTGCACTATCCAGCCCTCCCCGGCCCCACCCCCAGTGGCCATGGGTGAGACTAGATACATTAGTGTAATTTTATCTAATTCCAGAAGGTGCCATCTTCTAATTATATCTAAGGAAGAGCACCTCAACAAGGCTGCTGGGGTGCCAAGGAAGAAAGAGAAAAGTGGAGGTAATCAAGAGAAGTTCAAAGACACAAAGTTTTTGTTCAAACCTTTTACCTGGTTTCTAACATGGAGAAAATGGCCAGATGGGGCAACCAGAAGAGGTCAGAAAATAAAAATCAACAAGATTCCTTTCAAAGGAAGCTACTGTCATGTTGTCACACCCAGCTGTCCTGGATCTTCTGTCAGAGACAGAGAGTGTGAGGGACCCAGTGCTATTTAGTCGCTAGCAATGCAACATTTACAGTTTGTTTTCTTTCCAGAAGTCACTAAAAATGTTTTAAGGCTTCAAGAGATTTACTATTTACAAAATATAAAACTGGTAAATTAAAATTAATAAATATTCAATTAAACATCTACAAAATGTAACACAATGTCAACTTCATTATTTGTTATATTTAGTGTTCATAAAATTTCATTACATTTGAAAACAAGTTGTAGGTTAGATATTCTTATTTTATGAGAATTTCTGAGTATGCATGAGGCTTGCCAAGAAATCCTTGCCAATCATAAATTAAATGAGTTGTTCTTAATTTTTTTCAAAAGTGAATGATTTTTTAAAATCTCTTCAAAAACTTTGACAGAAAACATTTCATATGAACTAACAATCACTTTACTTTCTTATGCATGATTTAATTGAATATCCAAAGGAAGGGTGACCACTAAGACCTGTTGCTATCATATGGTGGTTGGGGGAATCAATCCTTTCCACTATAGACAAAGCAGATGCTAAGCAGTGTCTTGATATCCAGATGCTGCCTCTCAAAAGCTTCATACACTAGAAAGTTTGAATTCTCACCTCCCATGTATTAACTCCCATGTATTAGCCAAGATGACTAATTTCATTTTTATGAACCACAGTCCTTCACAGCTAACATAGGATGGATGATGTCTAATCTTATTTGTTATGTGTAATTAAGAATACTATAGGATCTATCCCAGTATCCCAATAACTATCATTAGTAACTGTGATCTGCTGCAGAATCTAGAGAAAGAAGACCAGGCTGTGGAGGCTTCTGTGTCTCATGAAAAGTAGAAAGAGGGATTTTAGATTGAAGAAGAGACATGGACAGGAATACGCTGAAGACTCCTTCAATGAGGACAAGTCTATTCAACACTGAATATGACACACCATAAAATGTGAATGGAATGAATTAAAGCATACATTCATCAGTTAAAGACGGCTAGATTTTTAATGTGTAATAGACTGTAAGGTTTAAATTTGTGCTTTCAGCTCAAGAGTACAAAACCAGAACCAGTGGTCCAAAGCTGTAAAAGAAGCAGATGTCTCTTATTTTAAAGGACAACTCTACCAGAATTAGAACTGTTGGAATGGACTTCCTCACCGAGAGGGTACATTTCCTACAAATAGAGATGTAGAAGAGAACGGAAGGCCAGGGATGAAGCCACAGAGTAAACACTGAGAACTCTTTCAACACCGTTCATCTTTCTGTTACCTCTTCGGCTTGAGTCACTAACAGCCTGATGGTTGGTAGGTTCTCAGGTATGTTTTCAGCCTTACTGCCTCCAGCATGTTTCCAGTGGGAGAAAGCTGCTAGCCTACTGTAGGTCTTCCCACTCAGACAGATAAGGGGCACTGGGTGCCGTTTCTTTCTGGGTCTGTTAAGAAGCTATTCCTGCTTATCTTGTTTCTTTTTGTTCCATCATGAATATGAGTATAAAAAAAAAAAACCAGAAGCGCTTAACAAAATATATTAGCTAAGAGTGAAAAAAAGTTGCCTTAACTCTATATTACAGCCATGAATTCTTGGATTAAATAGAATTCAAAATAAGTGCCAGTGGAATGAAGTAGGAAAGCATTAAAATCTTTTGAACAATGCTTAATTTGTTCCAGTCATCAAACAGGCAACCCACTTAAAATGCAGTGCAACCTCTGTTCTGATACTTTAAGTTTTCTCTTGGGGGAATGCTGAGAAACACCTTGGCCTCCCTTCTTCTGGAGGTCTAATATTACCACTTAGTTGTTTGCTCTATTTAATGTCCATAGCCACTAAGGGCCTTTTTTTTTTTGGCTGCTTTATGTTTGCTATTGACAACATTTTAGTTATTTCTACAAAGGACATAGCTTCTCTCTACAAATAGGTCACTGATGCCTAATGACCATGGCCTGACAATTATTGACTAAAAAGGAAGGTACATGCATGGACGTATTACATGATGTGCTTTGGTTTATATGTCATCAATGTTATTTTCTCACCTGTGGGGCTACTCCCCCGCCCCATCAATGTGTCTTCTATTTTGACTTGTGAAACAGGGACGAGGCCTTTTCAGCAGGATCTTGTTTTGCCTGTTTGTATTTTGTCAAAGAAAACTGTGTTGAATTGTGACTACATCTTTTTTCATTGGAAAGGAGATGGCTTTCCAGCTGGGTAATAAGCAGCGTATAGATGCAGCTCAGAACACTTTTCTTTTCCTGCAGGTCACTAAAAACCAGCCCTTCCTGCTTGTAGGGAACTTAGTTGTCTAGTTCAGTGGAAAGTCCAGAAACCCTAAGCGTAGGTCTCAAATCAGTGTTTTCCTGTTGTCTGATTTTGGATGAAAAGATAATTTTACCTCTCTGGGTCTTAGGTCCTTATCTGGAAAACTAGAATAAAAATCTCCATTGCTACCATTTCACAATGAAGTGAAGAGAATGGTTTGGAACTTTGCTTCAAGGAGGCCCTCCCCATCTTTCTATGGACTCAAGGTTTTTACTGAACATCTGTCGTGAGGTGATTCCACTGAGAAATGCCTGGAGTTGTTTTTCCAGCATGGGAAGGGTTTTGTGCTGTGTCATCTCTCTTTCACCTGGTGTCCTCAGGGACAGGGCTGGCTGAGTTCAGGGTACGGTTCAAGTCTAGGAAACAGTCTTTTTTCCCATTGTGCAAAGCTAATTGGTCCTTGTGGAAATTGGATCTATGCCCTTGGACTAATTAGCACTATTGCCTATTAGCTCCAGCTGAACTAACTTCCTCAACCAGTACTCATTTTATTTAGTAGATAGCAATTTGCATTGTTAAAAAGATACCCTGCCCATACCCTCTGGCTACTAAATATGCCTCAAACTCTATATGTACTCAAGGCAGAAAAGATTTGGCATCACACTCGGTCTCCTGAGTTGCTATAAGGAGCAGTTGGAAGACAACATTTTAGAAACCCCCTCCCTTACTAACTAAATGGTCTTCCTGGAATAGTCATTAGCCTCACAGAACCTGTTTCTTCTGTAGAGTAGGAGGGACAACAAAACAATCTCTAATGTCTAGTCTGGTGTAAAACTCTGTGATCTTTACAACTGCATGCTTTGAGAGCACGGAGCTTCATTGATAAATGGTGGGACTCACTGCCAGTAAGACAGACTTGGTTAATAAGTGTCCCTCCTCATGCTCCCTACACATAATTCTTGATGAAAGTTAATGGGAATTAGAAACATCATGAGCAAAACAATCGATGCCTACCCCTTTAACCCATGACCTCCTGGTGTGTCATTTTGCTGTGTATTTGGATGTCCTTTCATAACTCAGGAGACCTAAATGAACCCTGAAAAAAACAGGCTGAGGACAGGCTGACGTCAGGACACCATGACCTTTTTCAGGAAGGTATGTTCTCATCAAAGGCCAAGTCTATGGCAGAGCAGAAGCAGCCAAGATAGACTGGAGGAGAAATGTGCACCTCACATCTCATCCTTAAGCAGGGTCAACAGCAGCCCAATTTCCAGTGAGATGCACTGGAAGAATCTGCCAGGGAGATTTCCTAACGACGTGCCCTTCTCAGGAAGCATCTTCACCATATGCCATCTCTACAACACACAAGCAGATTTGCCCTTTAGGTTGTTAGATCAATGTGAACTGATAATGAATTATACATAAATCCATTATTTAACTAATACCACATCGTTTTAGTTACATTTCCTGCTTTATTTGTACACAGGCAATTGGAAACCTCACAATTTAGGATTATGCATCCCCCAAAGCTCTAGATCATTCTCTAATAATTTGGATGGCTTTGTGCACACCACGGTCACAGCAAAATCTGCTGTGGTTTCCTTTCTTGCAGGAACCAAAGACAGCAAACAGGAGGCGCACATGTGGAGGAGCCTTTCCGGCCTCCTCCGGCTGGACACTATCTGGGATTTCTCACTGTTCCCTGCATTCTTACCCTTGACCCTTTGGTGCTATCCAGTTCCCCTTGTGTCAAGTCCCTCTGAAGACTGTGATTTCCTCTCCTGACAGGAGGCAGGAAGGGGAGAAAGCTGCAGGCCAACCTTTGCTCTGAGAACACTACAGGGCTATTAACAAAGGGGGCACATGACAGGGTGTGCTCAGGAAATATTGATAAAGTGAGAGAGAGAATGAGGAGAGAGAAATGCCTTTGCAGGGCTCACCTTCCCCCACTACACACACAACGTACCGTACACTCCTCCCTTCACAACATCTGTAGCTTAGGATGTCATGGGGGCTACTGCAAAGGCTAGCCCAAAGAGACATCTGTACTGTTTCTTACCAGTACTGCAATTTTGTTCCAAGTTAAGAACTTGGATAAAATCACAAGGTCCTTCCTAGTAAAATGGTTATAATATTAAAACTTTCCTCATAGGAGCTAATGAATCAAGCAATATAAAGGGCTTAGAAAACAGACTGACATAAAGTAAGTATGAGCATAATGCCTTATTAGTTATAAGAGGATCTTGGGAAAAGCAACTACCCCACAATAACAGATTTTCTCCCTGGATTTTTGTTAAAATTAAGGGGCAGGAAGACACTCTTTTTGTTCTGTTCTTGCTAACTTCAACTCTGCAAATCATGACTTTCAATGGCATTGGTTTTAGGTAGATGTTAGGCTGTTCAAGTTTTGCTGTTTGTACCTGTTTTTATTTTGAAATAATCTGAGAGCACCATGTATCAAGGCAGAAAAACTGGATCTAGTCTCAAACCAGACATTTACCAACTTAACCTTGGACAAGTCCCTTAGTATTTCTGAAAGGTGGTTTCATTTGTAAAATAGTACAATCATGTTTACCCTGACTGTCTCCTGGCATTGTCAAGAAGAGCCATTGAGACACTATAATATGAAAAGACATTGGGAAGGGTAAATTGCTATAGAAACAGAAGCAGAGGCTAGATCTCTGAATTAGTTTTATACGATAGTTAGCCCAACATTTGTTACGTGGCAAATCCTACTGATAACGAAGATCTGTCAGCAGACACAGAAATCACTCAGCTGCATCAAATCATACCTGCCTGGTATCTCTCTGTTTCAAAATTCCCAAGCTAGTCATCAGAAGAAAGCTTAGCTGTTCAGCACTCTTCACCACTACCATGTGCTAGCTCTGATGCCAGTCTCTTCTTCCCCACTAAATTTTATCACTCTAATCATGCTGCAAGCTCTTTGTCTTTCAGTGGAGGTTTTTACCCCTTGCCTTTAATGTAAAATGACAGCCAACTCTTCAGAAGGCTTGGTGTTAAGATTGTGTCTTTTACATTCCTACAGTCTCTGTTGTTTAGTTCAGCTTGTCAGGCTGTCAGATAAAGGCCCATGAAGTGTTCTACGGGAATTATTAATGAAGATTCGACTGGTTTTTTCTTCTAGAAACGGATCACTTCACTTTTCATCTTGCTGGCATTTTACATTAACAAACTAAAAATAGCCGTGAGTATTCCAGGGAAGGAAATATCAATATTTGGCAGTGTGTTCCTTGCTTTCCAGTTGTTATATTTGGTTCTTTGCCTAGTTAGGACAAAGACAAATGAATCCATTTTAATAGTTTAATCCCCAAATCAGAGCCATGGGGCTTTTATTTAGCAGATAAAGAGCCGAATCTCGTTTGCAGGCACCTCCCTTTAAGCACAGGTCTTTGCACGTTCTGGAAGACAGCCGTTTTCACTTGAAGTCTGACCGTGGTGGCTTTAGAAAAGTGGTCCGTCCTGAACTCTACTGCACCAGCCCAGTTGCTGCCTTTCTGCAAACACTGACAGCTGAATCTCTGCGGGCTGCTGGCTCATGATCCACACTGTTCCTGTTTATGAGCATAAGCTCTCCGTGGCATGCTACAGTTCCAGCTCTGCAGAATCCATTGTCGTCCACCTTCATCGGAGCTCTTCTTCCACAGAGTGAACCATGTGTGTCAGAACATCATATGGATGAAGTTTGACGTCTTTATTCATCTTCTATTTATGGGATGAACGTACAGTTAAAAGGTGGCTTGAGACCATCAAACCCACATCTAGCTGTGATCTAAGTGGAATTTAATGTAGGTCTCCTGAGGTGAAGGGAGAAATGAAGGAAAGGAATGAAGTGCCTGTTTCAATTTAATACTTTAGCTCTCTCTGTCTCTCTCTCCCTTTCTCCCTCCCTCAATCAAAAGGCTGAGACCTTCTTTGGCCCCCTGAAGTTTTAGGGTTTCAGATGCTTAGAGACACAATCTGTGCAATTTTCTGGCATCTGTTTTTTCTAGACAGTATATTACCACTATAAAGTAGCCTAAACTGTGGGGTCCTCCCTGCTGGGGGCCACTTCAAAAGCAATGTTTGAAGTCCCCCGATGCTGGCTGTGGGTGAAAGCGCTGACTGTTGTGTTTAGTTTATTAATTACTTAAAGCACAAAAAGAAATGCTAATTTTCTTCTAAATCTCTCAGCCTGTCTTCCTTCTTTAAGTTAACATCCTTCATTTTTTTTTCAATCATACATGAGTAATGTTAGTTCCAAATAGTGCTACAGTATAATTATTTAGCATCTTTTAACCTGAGGTTATTAGCACCTCTTGCAAAAGAAAGCATTGTTGTTTTTTCCTATATTTCAGAAACAAAAATACAGAGATTCAGACAAGTTACACTGCCAGACATCGATGGAGAGAGCAAGGACGCCCCGATTTATTAAGATCAAGGAAGGAAACGTCTGCCCAGAGTGCTGGCAGCTTCTAGACATCCCTGAATTCTGAGAAAACGGCCCCACTTCTTCTTGACAGAGCAAATATGCCACCGAGTTCTACTTGCAGTTTCTTGTTTGACTCCAACCACAGCCTGCTTTTTTGCTAAATATTTTCTCAAACTTCAACCAGTCAACAGGGTTCTCTGTGGTGTAAAGGAAAACAAAAACACCCCAGAGTTCATATGCAGTCACCAGACAAAAATTTGCTAAGAACAAGCAGAAATGAGGAGTTTAATGGATCCCATATGTGGCCACTAGTGTAAGTTTATGAGAATTTCCAAGAGATTTTTAAAGAGATTCTTGTAGCACAAAGAAGATCAAACACTCATTGTCCTGTCAAACAGGACAGCTAATGCTCAATCCATAGTTCCCCTGAATTTGCCTTGGTAAACATGGGGGAAATTTCTGAGTGCAATATTTGCTTTCTCAGAAGCTGACCGCAACATGTGGTATCCCAGAGAAAGTATTTACAGATGCAACCTGCTGCCTCATTGCAAAGGCTGAACAGCCCTTGACGTCTACTGCTTGGAATTAAAATTTATTCTAAAGAAGAGGTTTTATTGACCAAAGGTGAGAGCTGAGCAATTTTCTTTACCCAGGAAAATAGCACGCATGCCAAAATAACTCTTTTCCTCAAATACCTGTTAGCCTTCACGTTTCAGTCTTCAGTGAGGAACAGGAAATGTGTTTCTTCACACATATGCACATATTCCAACATCATACTGGAAAGTTTAACAACACACATGTTTTCCTGCACAGTGGCTGTGGACATGTGAGAGTTAACTACATGAGGCACAGGGTGGAGAAAAGATGTGTTGTTGTTGGTGGTGGTGGTAGTGGTGGTGGTTGGGCAGAGGCAGAATGTCTAGGGAAGGAGGAGTTAATATACTTCCCCTAAGTTGTTGTTTTCTTTCCCCCTTTGTGTGTCATGAACTCTGACCAACAGAAATGAAAAATCTCTCTCTCTCTACTTTTGTTAGTAGGATGGCTTCTGTGAGGATATTCTGACCACTAGAATGTCCTTGTGAATTGCAAAGCTGACCACAAGTCTTGGAAATTTGTCTGTGGAAACCCCTATGTGCTTACCAGCAGCTTCTCTCCTCTGTGTAACCAGGAAATGGAAAATAGCAGAGCAGTACTAGAGGTACAGATAATGACAGTTTAGAATAGGGAACCTGGCTGAAAGGTGAATGCTTTGGTATAAAATGTCCCAATTAACCAAAAGCACACAAACATGTACTCTGGCAACAGAAGCCCGGAGCACCCTGTGAAGTTCCCTGAGCCTTTAAGTTGCTCTGTGACAGTGAGATGTGTCTACCCCAGGCAGGTTCACCAATCTCAGAGCTGCCTGAGGCCAGTTGGAGGGAAGTTGAAATGTTCAATGTGTGAAGAGCCAGCATGATCTGTAGAGATAATGGAGCATTCAGTTTGACATCCCAAACTGGTATATCCAGGAAGAGCAGGGTTCTTGCTGGGAGGGGAGACAGTAATTGTTTTTAGCGTGATAGATAAGACAGTCTGGCTTCTCTAGATTCCCCACAACTGGAAACAACTGCTCTCAATGTCAATATTAAATATTTAAATTACAGCAAGCTCTTAAGCTTCTTCCCACCTCCTCCTTTTACAGGATTACTTTCAAGTACGAATGCCCTTCCCTCTGAATTTTAAAATCATGTAGGTTAAAAACACAATCATTTTTAGGAGACTGTTGATTTTAACCTAATCAAATCAGCCCACCACTAAGAACCTTCTGTGTGTGCATGCACTCGAGGAGTTTGTGCCTGTGTGCCTGGAGGCTGGAGGTCAACCTAGGCTGTCATTCCTCAAGACTCTTCCACCTGGTGTGTGTGTGTGTGTGTGTGTGTGTGTGTGTGTGTGTGTGTGTGTGTATGGATGCATGTTGAGGCTAGAAGACAACCCTGAGTATCATTTCTCAGGTTTTTTTTTTTTTTTTTTTTTTTTGACACAAGGTCTCTCACTGGCCTGAAGCTTGCCAGTTAGTTAAGGCTTGCTGGCCAATCAGCCCCAGGAATCCTCCTGTCTCTGCCATCCCAGGCGCAGGCACTAAAAGCACTGTGTTAACATGCCAGGGTAGGTTTGTTTTTGTTTGTTCGTTTGTTTAGGTGGGTTCTGGGGATTGGATTCAGGTTCTCCTGTCTATGTCAAGTACTTTACAGAATGATCAATCTCCCTAGCCCCCAGTCCATCACTGAGAACCTTCTTAGGAACCATCCAGTGGCTGGGCAGGGTGCTGTGGCTGGTGGAAGCTTATAAATAAACTGTACTGCTAGAGTCTGTACTGCTAGAACGGAAAAGGAGCATGAAAGCAAAGCTACTGGAAGCTACTGGAAGAAGGCATTTGGTGCCCCCTTTTAGGTGAAATTATCAGTAGTCTGTTCCCTCTGAGGCTGTACACAGTGCAGTCCCTCTTTGGGTGTTCCTTTTAAAGCTGCAGTCAAATGAATAGCAAGAGATACTACTCTTACTTAAAAACAAAACCAACTTCCCCACAGCAGTGCTAGCCCCAACTGGTGAGCGTCCTCTAGTTGGCTCACTAGCAGGCTTGACAAGTATTTAACCTATGCAAAGGGACATCTGGGGAGACACACCACTAGTTTCTCCTCCTCCTGACCAAACTGATATTCTTGAAAACACCAGACAAAACAATTCTCAGAATAATGTTGCCTTCAGAGAGGGATTTCCCCCTCAAATTCCCCTCCCACTTCTGTAGAGTCCAGCTGTCCTCCTCCCCCCCCCCCCCCCCAAACCCCAATCCCCACCTCCCCTCCCTCCCCAGCAAACTCTGGAAAAACAGTAGTAACTAACATTTGTGCCTTTGGCAATAAAACCACAGGCCTCACAAACCCCAAATGGCAAAAAGACATTTCCATTCCAATCCCAGTTTTAAATTAAACTGTAATGAAAAATCAGCAGTGGCAGCTGGGACCAGAGACACTGATTGTCTCTAGGAACAAAAAGGAGGGGAGCAGAGAGCGGGGGAGGAAAAAGAAAAGAGACCGCAAGGAAGCCTCGCTCTGGCAATAAAGCAGCTGGTAAACCTTCAAGTAAAAAGAAATTAGAAAAACAAATCTAGTACCGAGACAAGCCAAGATGGCTGTTTCCCTCCGCAATCACAGTAAGGCGATCACAAATCACCCTCCACTTTATGAATGGACAAGGAGGGGGCTGGGAAGCGGCGATGTGCAGGCCTGTACTGACACCTGGAGGAAGATGAGGGAAATTCTCAGGGGGCTCGGCCCCTCCCCCATGCCTTGTCCGGGAGTGGAGATGCTGGCTTTCTCAGGGGTCCCAGACATTTGGGAGACCCTCAAGGTGCCAAGGGAAAATAAGAGGGTTCTGTTGCCTTCTTTTTCATATAAAATAGGGCTTTGAGAAAAACTTTGATTTCAACTGGAGTTTTAAACCAAGTCATTTGGCTAAATTGAACCCAACCCTGCAGTTTTAACTCTTTATTTATGACGTAGGTACCTTAATTAGAAATCGGAAATAATCTCAGATTCAAGTATTTTATTTTATAGCTTTCTAAAAATTTTTCAGAAGTCTGAAGATCTTTTAGCATATACTTTATATTTTCTGACGGTTGGTGGTCAGAATCTAGAAGGGGTGAGGGGGTGGAATCTCTACTAAACTATAAGAACCAAAGATGCTGTGGAGGAAGACTGTTAGGATCTAGGGGATGAGTATGCTTGTAAGAAATAAAAATTCCATACTGAAACCCAAGTTCCTTCACATTATTTTCTTCTCAAATTTCTTGTATATAATATAATATAATATTATATTATATATATTCATAAATACAGAACAACCACTGTCTCAGGTTGATTACTTGGGCCCAGGTTGACACCTGTTTCTCTAAGGAAAAGAAGAAAATGAAAACTACAATCAGGCCATGATAAAGATTTCTGGGATCCCTCCTCAATCAGGCCATGATAAAGACTTCTGGGATCCCTCCTGAGGGTGAAAAAAATCAGATAAAACTTAAAACATGATTGCCTGTTTAGGTGTCAAAAGAAAGTTCTTTCTAGGAAGAAAAATGACCACAACCAGAAATAACAAGATCTATAAAGAATGGGCAAGCTCTTCGAAGCTAGTTTTTATTGTGACTTGTTCTAGAAATGACAGGCACCAAAGAGACCCAAGAGGTCAGAGGCAGCACCAAACAGCAATGCCAAAAGAATCCATTACTTAAGTGGAAATCCCTACAGAAAACTAAAATTATTTATTTTACCTAATTGAGTATTATTGTTAGTTCCTGATGTGTGGACCTCAGTGTGGGCATGTCAAGATCTGGGTAACCCTTCAGGTGGAAATTAAATTTGTTCGTCAACTGTCCTGGAAGCTAGAACTGCTACATCACCCAATGGAACCAGCTGACTTCTATCTACTTTTTCAGTAAGAACTACTGACTTCCTATCCATGTTCTTAAAAATAACCTTAGATGTAGCTCTTAAATTTTGATTACCTTTGCTAACCTCTTTGTTTAGCAAAACAAATGACTTTGGAAGGCAGTAGATGCATGCTTGACCCACGCTTTGGGTGTAGTTAGCTCTTCCTCCTGGACTCTGTCACTTTCTCTTCTACCTCCTTTTCAGTGTTATACTCTGGTCTCTCTATTATCTGTAGCTAGTGTGACGAGAAACAGGCAGAGGAAGGAGTTCAACTTCTTTGCTACAGTTGGATGCTCAGAGTTAGTAAATCCTCCATTAACTTTTCTTTTTTAATATTTGTATTAAGTTTCTTAAGAATTTCATAAAATGTACTTTGAGTCTATTCTTCCCTAAATTCCTAACAGATACACCCCTACCTTCCTACCCCCTAACTTCATGTCCTCTTTCTTTTATTTATTTAATAACCCATCAATTCCAGTATGTGCTGTCCATATAATTCTAGAAGTGGGGCCAT
Source organism: Nannospalax galili (assembly GCF_000622305.1). NCBI lineage: Eukaryota > Metazoa > Chordata > Mammalia > Rodentia > Spalacidae > Nannospalax > Nannospalax galili. Next base: position 1,301,426 of record NW_008349068.1, on the reverse strand, counting down.
CCACCGAAGCTTGGTTGACTTATCAGGGACTACACCTTTAAAGAAAACTGATTCTCGCTCCCCCAGGAACCACCAACTGTTCATAGCACCTCAGTTAGGGGTGGAGGCTCATGAACCCCTTCCCTCTCCTTGCTAGAATATTCACTGACTTGATCTCATGTAGGTCTTGCGCAGGCAACCACAGCTGCTGTGGGTTCACAGATGCACTGGTTCTATCTGGCCAGAAGGCAATGTTTCCATGCTTTCTCCTAGACCTCTGGCTCTTACAGTCTTTCTGCTTCTAATTCTGAGATGATCCCTGAGACTTGGGGAGGGGTGTGATATTGACATCTCATTTGTGTCTGAGCATTCTATGGTTGCTTTGACCAGTTACAAGTTTTTGCATTAACCACCATCCACTGCACAAAGAAACTCCCTGATGAGGTCTGAGAGCTGCACTAAACTGCAGGTCAGAAACGCGTCTTAAATTAAGAAAACTGAACAATGAAAAGAATACTGCATTTCATGGTAATGGCAAAATATACATTATCCCATAGGTTATTTATTTCCCCATCAATTTTAGCCATGAGCCATGATATATATCAAAGTTTATTTCTATTTAGTCTACTGAATGACACTCAAGTATGTATGCATAACTTGGCGCTCCCTAGTAAATGACTGCAGGAAAAAAGCTAAAAGTTTACTTATAATTCTTAAGCATGCTTCCTGAAATAGAACTGAAAAAAAAAATATGGCTTTGGTCCTTCCTGGGTTCTGATTTTTTGTTTCATTTTGGTTTTGTTGTTTTTTGATAGTGAATATGATCAGTTAAGCAAATAAATACATCATATGAATGAAAGGTATTTCTTCACTTCTACACTACTTAAACATTCAGTAAATCCCAACCATCTAAATTCCCAACATTAGAAAATATTTACACACAGTGTGAAGAATGCAATCAGGTCTGTTGGTGGTGATGGAAATGTGGAAGGTGTTTAAAAGGAACAGAAGGAGGTTGGGGAGATGGCTCAGTCAGCAAGTGCTTGTGGTGTAAGCATAAGGACCTGAGTTCAGTCTCCAGAACCCACATAAAAAAAAGCCTGGTGTGGTAGCACATACTTGCAATCCCAGTACTAGGGAGGTGAAAACAAGTGGATCTCTGGAGCTTGATGGCTACCCACCCTAGTCTACTTGGCAAGCTCCAAGCCAATTAGAGACCCTGTCTGCTATCTCCACTCCTTTTCAATATAGTGCTTGAAACCCTTGCTAGAGCAATAAGATAAAAGAAGGAAATTAAAGAAACAACAATTGGAAAAGGAAAGGTCAAATTATCCCTATTTGCAGATGATATATTATACATGTGAGATCCCAAAAATTCTACTAGAAAACTGTTAGAATTGATTAATGCTTTCAGTAAAGTGGCAGGATACAAAATCAACTTACAAAGGTCAGTAGCCTTTTTATATACCAATAACAAGCAATCAGAAAAAGCACTAGAGGAAACCCTCCTCAATAGCCTTAAAAAAATAAAATATTTAGGAATAAACCTCACCAAAGACATTAAAGATCTCTACAATTAAAATTTCAAAACTCCAAAGAAAGAGATAGAGGAAGACACTAGGAGATGGAAAGACTTACCATGCTCATGGATTGGTACAATCAATATTGTGAAAATGACCATCTTACCAAAAGCAATTTATAGATTCAATGCAATCCCAATCAAAATACCCATGACATTCCTCACAGACCTTGAAAATATTATACTAAAATTCATATAGAATCACAAAAGACCTCTGATAGCCAAAACAATCTTGGGCAAAAAGAAGAATACTTGGGAGATCACCATACCAGATCTCAAAGTATATTACAGAGCTATAGTCATAAAAACAGCATGGTGCTGGCACAAAAAAAACAGACACATCAATCAATGGAACACAATAGAAGACCCAAACATGAGTTCATTTAATTTCAGCCACCTGATATTCAACAAAGGTGCTAAGAATACACAATGGAGGAAAGATAGTATCATCAAGAAGTGGTGCTGGCAAAACTGGATCTCCACCTGCAGAAAAATGAAACTTGACCCTTATCTTTCACCCTGCACAAAAGTCAACTCCAAATGGATCAAAGACCTTAATATAAAACATGAAACTCAGAAACTGATAGAAGAAAACATAGGTAGCACCCTCCAAGATATAGGCATAGGAAATGACTTTCTAAATCAGACACCAGCTGCTCAGGCATTAAGGTCAATAATCAGTAAGTAGGACCTCATTAAATTACAAAGTTTCTCTACAGCAAAAGAAACAACTAAGGAAGGGAAGAGGAAACCCACTGAGTGGGAGAAAATCTTCACCAGCTACACATCCGACAGAGGCTTAATATCCAGAACATACAAAGAATTCAAAAAAGAAAGAAATAAGAAGATAAACAACCCAATAAAAGGATGGGCAGTAGACCTAAACAGAGAGTTCTCAAGTGAAGAAATAAAAATGGCTAAGAAGCACCTTTAAAAGTGCTCAACATCCTTAGTAATTAAAGAAATTCAAATCAAAACCACTTTAAGATTTCATCTTACCGCAGTCAGATTGGCCAAGATCAAGAGAACAAAAGACTCCAAATACTGGAGAGGATGTGGAGAAAGAGGAATGCTCATTCACTGCTGGCGGGAATGCAAACTCGAGCAACCATTATGGAAAGCACAAGAAACTAAAAATGAACTTACCATATGATCAAGTGATACTACTCTTTGGCATATACCCAAAGGACTCATCGTACTGTAGAGATACCTGCACATCCATGTTTGTTGCTGCTCTCTTCACAATAACTAAGAAATGGAAACAACCTAAATGTCCCTCAAGTGATGAATGGTTAACGAAAATGTGATACATCTATTCAATGCATTTCTACTCAGCAGTAAAACAAAAGGATGAAATTATGAAATTCACAGGTAAATGGATGGAGCTAGAGAGTGTTATACTAAGTGAAGTAGCACAAACACAGAAAAGCAAACGACGTACATTTTCCCTCATTTGTGGACTGTAGCACCAATCCCTTATATGTGAATACATAAACCCTGAAGTAACACCAGGAGCCAGGAAAAGGCAAAAGATACATGGAGGTAAAGGAAAAGAATCAACCTGAAAGGGGGATAGTAGGGAACAGATGTTACCTGAGGGAGAGGGAAGAATTGTGAGTAATCGGTAGAGAGGCGAGGAGGGAGGGACATGCAAGGGACCAGTGAGGGAAGTCAGGAAAGGAAAGATGGCGGGAGTCAGGAGGCATTGGGGGGAGGGTGGGGATAATGGGGCAATGTGACTAGGAAAGGAGGGAGGAAGAAAGCCGGATAGGAGCCAAAAAGAGTAGAGATGAGTGAATCTTGGGGGGCTAGGAAACCTAGAGGGAAAAGTGATGCCCTAGACACCCTATGACAAATGCATGTAGAGTGCCTGAACATTAACATACACATGCACATGGTTTGGAGAGGTCATAGATCCTAGAGAAAAACACATTTTTGCCACATTCCTAGACCAATATAATTTGTTCCTTTATCCTAAATATGTGTTCTCATAATTATAGACTAGGGTGTACCTTTCACTCCTCATCAAAGAAGCTTCTTTTTGCAGCAGATGGAGGCTACTGCAGAGTTGCACATCTGGTCAGGTACAGAGAACATACACCTGAGAGATGCCCAGTTCTAGGTGACACATCTGCAGTTGAATCTCTACAACCAAGGCTCATGGAACATAGCAGAATAAGGGGTAGAGAGGGGGCTAATGCACCCTTCAACTCTCACCAGCGAGGCTTCCATGTACATTAGAGTGGGATATAGAAGGCCTCAACTGACCAAGTTTTGGAGAACAAGAGACTGTAGAGTGTAGTATGGGACTCCTATAGGGAACCTCACCCACAGCTCAGGGACCATCGTGGAAGAGGAAGCAGAAAGATTGTAAGAGCCAGGGCTGGTTCGTAATTACAGGGAGATGGAGGCTTCCAGGCCACTAGAGGTTTGCTCATGTGAGCCTGCAGCAGCGGTGGCATAGAATGCAGAACCCATGTTAGCTCAGTTAAACATGGGCCCAAAGGGAAGGTGACAGGTCAGTACTAGATTGAGAGCTTTTTGAGACTGATTGCTACTGGGTGAGGGAGAGTATGACTTAAATATGGCCACTGGATGGGCTGACTAGACTCCAGTGGACACATTTACACTGAAGGACATTTGGGTACAAATACCTGAATGAATAGGATTCAGCATGTGTGGCAGAGTGCATAGGGCTCAGTGGGGAGATAAGGGGAGGCATGGATTGGGGAGGGGGCCTGGATGTCAGTGGGAGATATTGTATGAAATTTTAAAAGCTTTATTAAAAAAAGAGACCCTGTCTCAGAAAACAAGAAGGACATCACCTGAGGAACGATTTTTGAGATTGACCTCTGGCCTTCAAGACACACACACACACACACACACACACACACACACACACATACACACACACAAAGCTATAGGCAATGATACACCTGTCACCAAAGCCCCATAATGGTAGAAAGAGTTTAGACGGAGGAGTAAGGCACTGCTGTTATCTATACTCTGATTTGTTGGGTATGGTCCTTTAATTTTTGCCAAATCCCCTATCTTCTTTGAGCTTCTTCTTTATTAAATGAAAATAATTTCATCAAAATATGCTTAGTATTTGATTAATTTCAAATGTTAAAGTAACAATTTAGTGAAAGTAAATAGCTTTCATTTTCTTGGCTTTGCTGTTTGGTGCCGTATGTTCTCCAGAGCAGGGTCTGGTCTGAATAATTCACTGTGTAACATTAGGATTTGCCAGAATAGGTCCTTCACATGTGTTGAATGAAAATTGAGCATTATGTGGCAGTTAAGGGATGGAGTAAATTTTAATTTAATTTATAAGTTAATATTATTACAGTTAACATTCATTTTCCATATTTTGGAGACCTTACTGAGGACTTCACACATACTGTCATGCGTTGTTTAACAACAGGGATGTGTCCAGAGAAAGTCGTTGCTGGGCAATTTTGCCATTGTCTGAACAGCATTTAGTGTATTATTCAACTCGACCTCTCAATGTCCTGGAGAGTTGCAGTAAGCTAACCCTAAACCCTGGCCCTTCTGTAGAGCTCTTATACACTGTTGGTGGGAATGTAAACTAATCCAGCCTCTATAGAAATCAGTTATGGAGGCTCCTCCCAAAACAAACTATATCTACCATATGACTCAACAATACCACTCCAGAATATTTACCCAAAGGAGCACAAGTCAACATATCACAGAGACACCTTCACATCAGTGTTTATTGCAGCACTATTCACAATAGCTAAGTTATGGAATCAAACTAGGTGTCCAACAGCAGAGGACTGGCAAAATGAAAACACAATGGAATTATCTTCCAGCCATAAACAAGAATGAAGTTACTTCATTTGCAGGAAAATGGATACAACCAGAGATAATCATAGTAAGAGTGTTAAGAGATTTGGAAAGACCAATATCATGTTTTTTTCTCATTTGTGGTTTATAGATTTTATATAGCTACATTAAATCACTTGTATATATGACATGAAAGTAAAAGCAAAACTCTCTAGGGGGACAAAGGGGACTAATGGGAGGGAAAAAGGGTAGGGGACTATGAGGGGAACTTGCTTAATTTACAATATGTACTTTCATGAAAATATCCTTATGTAATACAGTACCATATACAACTGTGTACCATATACATAGTGAAATTTGAAGTTTTCCTTAAAGAGATATAGTAAGCATGAGGCATGAATAGAAGGCAGCTGCCAGCATGACATAGCATGCTGTTTTGCAGGAATTTTTTCAACAAAAGGAGTGCCCCATAAGTAACAAAGCATAGTATGTTAAAGGTAGAACATATGCCGGACGTGGTGGCGCACGCCTTTAATCCCAGCACTGGGGGCGGGGGGGGGGGGGGGGGGAGGCAGAGGCAGGCGGATCTCTGTGAGTTTGAGGCCAGCCTGGTCTCCATAGTGAATCCAGGACAGCTGGGGCTACAGGGAGACCCTGTCTCAAAAAGACCAATAATAATAATAATAATAATAATAATAATAAAAGGGGTAGACCATAACAGAGTTGTTATGTTTCATTATCAAGCACCATGTCCTACACATCAAACAGTATGTGCTACACTTTCATATGACTGGCAGTGTAGTGGATAGTGGGTTTGCTTCTACCAGCATCGCTATAACTACATGAACAGTGTGTCCTGCAGTTTTGTCATTGCGACATTAATAGGAGATGGGAGTTTTTTCAGTTCCACTCTAATCACGGGGGCTATCTTCATATATGTGGTCCCTCACTGACTATGTAATTTTCAATGCCAAGCTACATGATTTATCATTTGTATTTCTTTTTTTGGGGGGGGGTCTTTTTGAGACAGGGTCTCCCTGTAGCCCCAGCTGTCCTGGAACTCACTATGTAGATCAGGCTGGCCTCGAACTCCCAGAGATCTGCCTGCCTCTGCCTCCCGAGTGCTGGGACTACAGCCATGAGCCACCATGCCGGCTTATCATTTGTATTTTAATCAAAGAGTAACTGAAGTTTACCTAGGTTTGCCCCTCCCCTAACTGGCAGAGCCATGCATCTGGCTCCATAGTCTCCACATGTAACACGTCATACTGTTACTATTTGGAGAAATAAAGATTGGAGAAACAGGAAAAGGACCTGAACTTCCCACCGGGTCTGCTCACAGGTGGGGGAAAGGAGACCTTATAGGCAGTCTTGCTTGTATCCCACTCAACGTCCAGGAAAGCGTGAGTAAACACAATTCTCAGAGCAGAGAGTTTTTATTTAAAGACCTTCATTACTCTAACAATCCCTGTCTCTGTTGTTGCTAGGGTTCTTCTGATCCCCAGGCACTCAGTCAATTCTGAGAACCTACTGGACCCACTGCTCTGTGATTTTGAAGGTAGGTGACCCCACAGGACTTTCAAAAGATGAAAGCTTCTACATATGAATAACAACTTAGAGACAAAATCTTTCAGTGTTATTAACCTCTGAAGGTTGTAATTTAACTGGACTTTGTTTCATTTTCATTTTTACTTCAAAAATGTCTACTATTAAAGATTCTTCTTAATTAAAACCATTGTTAGAGACAACAAATGGCTTTTCATAGTAAATTCTAAGCCTGAAATACCATGGGAGTATATCATCAGATTACTTCTGAATTATAGCAAAAAGACTGATTTTTTTTCCTATTGTGAAGGGTTTAAAGAATGAAAATATTATGTTTATTAGTGGCCTATAGGCAAAACTAGTAGAGACTACAAATAGTTAATATTAAATGCACAAATACATACATAGGTAGAAAGTAATGCATATTATATCTTAAAAATATAAACCCATATATGTACATGGCAGTTTGATCTGCCTTCAATTCCAAATGATCTTCCTGGTAAAGGATTTATTATCTGTGCTTCTTAAAGAGTGTGTGGGGACCTGCATTAGAATCACCTGCATGACAGTCACTAAGCATTTGTTAAACTTGCAGGTTCTAGAGCCTCAGTGAAAAACAATTAAATTAGAGCCTCTGGGGGTAGTACCTTGGAATTCTCACGCTTGATAAATATTCCCCAGTGAGTTTTAATTCATGCCAAAGCCTGAGAACCACTAACATCTACCTTAGTGTAGTTTCTAAGAGCACTGCCCTGGAATCAAATTTTGAGCTCAACCTCAGTTGTCCAATCTATCAAGCAACTATAATCCTATGTCCTTCCTAAATCTGTTCTGGAGATTGAAGAAGATGATGCACGAGAGACAGAGCAGGGGTACTAAAGTGTAAGTACTCAGAGCCTCTCCCCTCTGCCCTCCTGGCAGGATGCTTTGTGCTTCTGCTCAGTTCCTGGCTCCAGCCAGTGGACCAAGGACAAGAATTACATATGGAGAAAAAGTTAAAGTGTGGAAAGTGGGAGGAGAAGGGAAAGTCTATGACAGAGGACCAGCAGGGACTGGAATTGTGGGAGAAGAGGGGGTATGGATCCATGGTGGTGGAGATGAAAAGACTAGGACAAAGTGTACAGCATTAGGAAGAGGGATGAATGAGGATTTTTATGAACTATTCAGTATGTTGTCCTAAAACTCTCTCTTTGTAACATCTTTTGAAGACTTATCCAATTACAAGACATTTTTCAAAGCACTTAGGAGTCTGGTTGGAATTTCCTCAAGACACAATTACCATTCAGAATCCAACTCTAATTCTAGAGGGTCCAAATTAGATGTGAGAAATAGATTGGTAGATGATAGATGACCTAGAGATAGATAAGGGTAGATAAACTTAATATAAGGCTCACAACTAAGAACCCACTTCTTAAACACCTCACATCCCTAACTGATTCACTTATCCCACTGTGTGCTACTAATTTTCTGTCCTATTCCTATTTTTTAAAACGTATTCCTATCTCAACTTACCTTCAATTTTTATTGCTTATGCTCTGTATTGCCCTTTTATCTCTTGATGTCCTAGTCTAGCTTTCCTTGTTTGTTCTCCTTTCTCTTTTCCGTGACTCCTCAGACAATCGTATTTTCCCTTCCTCCTGCTTTGCCCTCGATAGTACATCCTCTGGAGCAGTCTCTATCAGCTCCTAGAATCCACACTGAAACCAGGAAGAACCACAGCCTGGCTTTAGGACTCCAGCCCTGCGTTGAGATCATGTCTGTATCTAGTGGTTTTATTTTTTCCCTTCTTGGAAACTGTAATCCTTATCTTTAAAGACTCACAGGCAGAAGCTAGGACCCTTGAAGGCTGGGGTAGGATCTCACTGCAGCTTTGATCTCCAAAGCCTGTTCTTGGTACTTGGCTACTCCATGTCCTCTGTAGGTTATTTTCATCTTTCCAGAAAGCACTGATTTCTTTTTTCTACACAGTATTCTTGTTTTTGTTTTTTTTTTTTTTTTTTTTTTTTTTTTTGCTCTTTCCCTATCCCATGTGGCTCTAGTGGACTGGTCACTCATCTTGTTAATGAAACATGTTTAAGGCCTAGCCAATCCTGACATCTTACCTGTTTGATTACACTGATTGGTTAAAAAGTAGTCATGTGACTCAATCTCTGCGTCTAATGCATTTTAATGTTTGCTGTCATCTGAAATGGAATACTGTGAGAACAAAATAAATCAGATCTTCTTGAAGCTGTAGTTTCTGAGTCTGCAGAGGCAGGTGTATATAATGAGGTAGTTAATATCCCTGGAGCAACCCTCAGGCAATAAACAATGGATGCTGGTGGATAAATACCCTAGATTTCCCACCACTCAGTGGTATAATCCGGAAGCATGCTCTGTGTATTCTCTCAATGGTCCTCAGCAGATCCAGCCCCAGTTGCCCATGACAATAACTTGCTCATGAATATACCGTTTACTTTTTTCTCACTTTTCCATCTCACCTTTTCACTCCCACACAGTGCTTCCTATAATCACTTCTTAAATAAAATACACTGAAATTCTTCTGTGAAAAATAATTAACTCCCCTTGGGGAATGGGGAGAGATCTATATCCAAATCTTTGGAACCTGGAAAACGTGAATTAGGATTGTTAATCAACTGACCTCAAAAATAAGGAAATTTTCCTGAATTATTGGGCAGGCCCAATGCAACCACAAAGCTCCACAGAAGTGGAAGAGGAGACTGGAAGAGACAGCCAGAGAGATGGTGCTGTGAGAGGGTCTTGGTCAGATCTTGCTAGCCCTGAAGATGGAATAAGAGGTTCATGAGCCATGGAGTGTGAGAAGCTTCTAGATTCGGAAAAGAACAACAGCAAAATCAAAGCCTCTAGAAGGCAACACATCCCAGTGACCCTGGGTATCAGCTCAGGGAGGTCTAGGTAGCCCTTTTGATCTATGGAGCTATGAGATAATAGACTGTTGTTGTTTCCAGTTCTCTCAACTTGTGGTAATATGTCATAGCAGCAGGAGAAACCACTGTTGTTTGATTTCATGTATCCTTCGGAAGAATACTAAAACTTACAAGTATTTCTCTTCTTTTCTTATTGTTCTCTAGGGTGTTCCGTCCCACTTTCCCTAATATACAATGGGCAAATGCTTCCTGGATATGAATGCCAAAACAACGTTGAAAATTGAACTAATTTGGAATGATGTCTGACTAATTACATTAAACCTCTGTCTCTTTGGCAGAGGAGTCCTTACCTTGGAGTGCCAGAGAAGTCTCACTAGGGTACCAGTTTTAATTAGCCAAGCTCTGTCTCATATCCAATGCCTGCTTCTGCATCTGTTGATATTTCTTGCTAAAAATATGAAATAATCTAAGCATTCTAGTATTGAGAAATAATTATTGCTAGAGACACTGGTGAATTCAGCTAATACCTAAATGCTAATAATTTCATATTTACTGTGAAAGTATTTCTAGCTTTAGAAATAATGTAATATCTCTTTATATCTCTTAATGCTATAGTCCTTTCAAGTAAAAGCTCTAGCAATGAACAACCATAAGCTTCTTATTTATTTATTTTGTAAATTCTGAAATTATTGGCCCATCTCATTTTCTTAGTCAAAGCTTACTCTCCGGTTTTGCCCTGCTAATGACCTCAACTATCTCGATGCTTTAGGACCAAGCTCTCTTTGATTAATCATTCTCTGTGTTAATATCAAACAGTCCTTGCATTCTTCAAATAGACTGCTGCTTCTGTTAAATAATGCCCTCAATATACAAAGCAGATAAATGACAAGCATTGAGCCAATGGGAACAGAACTAAGCTCCAAGACTGCAGTACAATTAGGATGAAAAGACACATAACTGATGAGCTCTACATCGGAACTTAAGATGATTTGTGAAGCATAGATCAGAAGAAGCACAGGCTGAGGTCTCAAGTTAGAGTTTCTGTGATGAAGTATAAACTGGAGGTGGAAGGCATTTTGAAATTGCTTCATATACATGTGCATGTACGTGTGTGAGTGCACATGCATATATTTTGCTTTGAAATGTTTAAATGTTTCAAGGAGCAAAGCCTCTTTCAGGGGCAAAGGCCTAGAATGATATGCATCAGGGTTTTATTTCATTTCAGTCTCTTGCTTATTTTAATTTATGAGGTGTGGAGAATATTAGTTTTAGGATGATTTAATATTTTATATTGTAAGTGATCTTCTGCAGTCAGTTTGTTAATTAGACACTGCAGACAGGCTGTTTAATATTATGTGTTGACTCTGCAGGAAAAAAGGGAGAGAGAATATTTCTGGTAGTCAGAAAGAATCGAAGGCACATGATCAAAGTCCTCTTAGAGACCATGTGTTAGAGGTGCTTTCCTGTAGAACAAATTGTATTTTGCCCTTCTAAAGGCTCCCTGAGTGGGCCGGGGATAATTGGAACCCTCTCCTGCTTTGTTCCTTTAGAAGTTTTCTAGACTTAGGCAGGAAAAGAAGACAGGAAACAGAGATTTTATTTAAATAAAAAAGTCATGTCTGGGAAAATTAGAATACTTTTGGAAGACTGGAATCCATTGAAATGGATTTTCCTATTTTGATTTCCTTAGAGAACCCAGTTTGAAATGGCAGTTTTATGTTATTTCCTGCTGGCCCTGTCCTCAATACCAACATCTCCTAGCTAAAGAAATGACACATGGTCTCTCGTATATTATTTATGTACTCGGCTTTTTAGCTGCAGAACCTGAGGAGAACTAACTTCTAGAATACAGATGCATCTTTTTCTCTACCCAAGTCACAAAAGAAGTCTGTCAGCTGACTTCTCTGGATCCTGTGTACCATGTGGGTTTATCTTGCTGACCAAATCTTTGCAAGAACAAGGGAACTTGCCAAAAATGTATTCTGCCACACAGGTCCATTACATGTGCCTTATTTTTGCTTTGCATAAAATAAATGTGACCAACTCCAGTGAGATACTTTTAGTGAATATCCAAAATATATCAGAGGGTAAAGAGATAGTAAATTGAAAGCTTTGTTTTAATATGAAGTTCAGATGCATGAAATCAAAATAAAATAAGATAATGAAGCTCCCGCCAATAGTGTAGCTCTCATAAGCAATCCAACAAGAACAAATTATTCTAAAGCAGGATAAAAGACTTTGATACGGTTTTTGAGACTTGCTTTGTAAGAACAAAATAGTGGCACATAGCCCAAATGAAACAGTTAAAAAATATTTGTGCTATTTAACAAAGATGACCTTCAGCCTTAGTACCACCAGTGTAAATTATTTGTTTCCATTCACTTTCTTATATTTTGTCTGATTTAGTTCATTCATAATATCTGAATGTTTAACTTATTGCTTTGCTTTCCTGATGTTAATGTTACCAATTTTGGCATATGATAATAAGAAATTGTTCTCCCAGCAAAACAGTATTTTCCAAAGGGGAAAAGAATCAACATTTACTGTTATTTTAATTTAGTTTCATGTTCCTCATGTCCTCCTGATTAAGAAACAATAGGAGCAATATATCAGATTAGGAAGTCCCAGCTCTAGTCTCTCTCACAGAATCAGTAACCAGCACTAGCCACAAAACCACCTTTACAGATATCCTAAAAACTGAGGGTGAGGCTGAAACCCTCCTATTTTTGGAGCACCAAACAGAAAAATAAACATTAGAAATATAAAGAAATAGCCTGACTTTGACCATATCTTCACCCAACCCCTACCAGGCCAACACAGCTCCATACTATAGGATTTCCTTTGGCTTATGATTTCTCTGGTGTGGAAGGAGAGCCCAAGGCAGACATCTAGCTTCTCTGACATTCTGAGGCACTGTCAGTCTTATTTTTATTTTTTCTTACAGGGACTACTGGGAGAATTGCTAGCAGGGATCATCCAGGAACAGAGCCAAGGAGCAAGGAGCTCACAGTGGCCAGCACATGGTGGCACTACGTTCTGACTGGCAACCTTGGCTGACAAACAAGTCAAGCCAGCAGCTCCATCCACCTGCCAAGCAAAGTCAGTGACCCTATACAACAAAAGAGTATGGCTAGTAGTTCTGCCCAAGTAATTTGGCTTTATAGTTACTGATCTGACTTGACCATGGCACATAGCCAGAGGCCTTTCCCAGGCTACCAGCTCTACCTGTTTGTGCTCTAATTGGGCAAGAAGTCAGTGCAGCAACCCTCCTTAGTCATGGAGCATGGCAAGTAATACTAACCAACTACAAGGGACACCAGCTGAACATCAGATTCAGCTATTGTTGCCACTCGTTTAGAGAGTAGAGTCTGAAGCCTCATTTAAGCCATCACGTCCACATGAACATGGCACCTAGATGGCAGGCTCATCCGGCTGTGAAACCCACCTGGGAAGGAGCCCCATCCAACCTCATGGCATGGATAGCAGTTTTATGTAACTAGAGACCCTAGCCCATTTAGAACCAAACCAAAACACTTGTGAATGCAGAAAAAATGTGTCTGCCTCTTCAAATGTGCAGAAACCAATATCAAGATACAAGGATGACAAAGAATCAGGGAAACATGCCACCACCAGAGTCCTAATAGAGCTCAGTAACTGATCCTAATGAAATGGAGATCTATGAACTAGCTGACAAAAGATTCACTGAATTATAAGAAAATACAGATAGACAGCTAGAAACTACAAAAATTAATTTTAAAATCCTAGTGCTAAAGATATAACAGAAAATTTTATAGAAAGCTTGGACAACTGACTTTATTGGGAGGAATGGTAGAATGTAAGACAGTTCATTTGAAATTTCACAGTCAGAGACACAAAGAGCAACAGGAAGTGTGAAGAAAGTTGCAGAAGTTAGGGGATATCATCATTTAGACATTCCCAGAAGGGGAGGAGGACACATGACAGAAATGCTGTTTAAAGCAGTAATTGCTAGAAATTTCAAGTGTGAGGAGACAAATGAACATCCATATTCATTAGGCCCCAAAGTTCCCAGGCAGATTGATCCACACAGTTCTGTACCAACACACACTTATAATAAATTGCCAATAGTCAAAGACAAATGTCTTTGAAAAGAATAAGAGAAAAGTAACTTTCAAATACACGGGAACTCATAAAACTATCAGTAGATTCTTTAGCAGAAACCTCGCAACTGGGGAGAGGAAATGACATATTTAAAAGCTGAAAGAAAATTCCTCCCAACTAAGGGTATCTAGCAAAACTATCTGCAGAAATGAGGAGCAGTAAAGACTTCTCCAAACAATAAAAAACCAAAGGAGCTCATCACTGCCATCCAAGAAGTTCTAAAGGGAATTCATCAAGCTAAAATGAAAGTACACTATTTATACAAAGTATTTGAATGTGTAAAATTCAACTTTTTAAAAGTAAATGTGTAGTTACCTTCAGAATTCTTATCATTCATATTATAAGGGTGGTACACAAATCACTTTCAATTTTTGATGGAAGTTAAACAAATTAACTTAAAAAGCTATCTGTTGTACTTTGTTAACATGTACATAAGGTCATAATTTAAGCAATCTGAATAATCTAAATCGTAAAAAGAAAGAAGTAGACATGGTTTTTGTATGCAGTCAAAGTTAAATTGTAATCATCAGGCTGAGGAGATGTCTCAGTTGGTAAAGTGCTTGCTGTATAAGCATGAGGTCCTGAATTAAGTCTCCAGGACCCAGATTTAAAAAGAGCCAGACATGGAGGTGCTTCTGGATAATCCCAGAACTGGGATATGGACACAGCAGGATATCTGGAGTTCCATGTCCAATGACAGACTGTCTCAAAAAATAAGGTAGAGGGAGTTTGAGGAAGACACCTAACATTGACCTCTGGCCTCCTTTGCATGTATATACACATTCACACACAAATAAACATATGAACATACATATACACATATACACACAAAGATTATTGTCATCTTAAAATCAAATATAATAAATATTTTTTAAATAATAACATTGAATATTTTTTATTTAATTTTTTGTGTATTTCATACAGAACAGCTCAATCTTAATCATCTTTATACCCCCATCCCCACTGGCACCCTCCCATAGCCCCACACACACACACTGGAGCCCATGTACTCAGTCATCCCTGTTAAGGCCCAGCGGTTCCCCAGCACAAGTCTGTCCACTAAGTCTAGTCAGCCTATCTAGAGTCCCTTGTTTTAGGAAGATCAGCTCTTCTTCATCTAGCAGCTATCAGTTGCCAACATTCTGTCAGATAAGATTGAGGTCTGTTGTTTATTTTTCCAGTTCTATGCTGGGTTATTGTCTGCCTAAGTTTGCATGGGACTTATGTATACTGACACCATTGCCATAGAATCATATGAGCAGGTTCCCAGGAGCTTTTAGGGCTCTGTTTCCACATTGTCATGCACCTCCTCCCTGGCTCTTATGATCTTTCCACTCCCTCTTCCACTATCGTCCCTGAGCTTTGGGTGGGAGAAATTTAATAAAGGGATCCTGTCCAAGGACCAGCATTCAGCAGACTCTTGATCTCTACATTTTGGCTGTTTGTGACCTTTTGTGTTCCTGGCCCTCTGCTGCATGAGGAGCTTCATTACTGAGAACTGAGAGATTCATTAGTGACCTCTTCATTATCCCTGTTCTATGTTCCATGAGCCTTAGGTGTAGAGGTTGCATCATAGATGTGTCACTTAGGCCTGGGCAATTCATAGAAAATTTCCGTGTGTGACCAGTTGTGGCATTTGGTAATAGTCTCTGACTGGTGCAAAATGAGCTTCTTTGATGAGTGGTGACTGGGATATTTGTCCGTAAATATAAGGATACATATTTTGTACATAGTAAGAAATCACATTAATATAGTGATGTGACAGTCTTTTCTCTAAGATCTAT
This sequence comes from Nannospalax galili, assembly GCF_000622305.1. NCBI lineage: Eukaryota > Metazoa > Chordata > Mammalia > Rodentia > Spalacidae > Nannospalax > Nannospalax galili. Next base: position 1,285,704 of record NW_008349068.1, on the reverse strand, counting down.
GGCCACTCCAGCCATGTGTATTAGGTTATGTTTATATTACCATACTTGAGTTTTCTCCCTTTGAGTAGGAGTTTAGTCAAATTAGGTAGCTGTTGATGGCCCCCAAGATAGAGTACCACTACTGCACTAATGACGTATGCTGTGCTGGCCCTTGATGTGGCTATTTGGTCTTGAAGCTGGTGTTGAATCACCCATTGATGTTTTTCCTTGAAGAGAGAAGAGAGATAAATAATGCCTATTTTGAAAAACCAGAGGGAACCATATTAGTCCAACAACCTACGGACAAATAATATGTACATTATCTCTACATGAGTCCATGTGTATAGCTATAAGCTATATAACAAGAAACAGTGCCAGACAGGAGAAACCTTCCTTTGAGCTGTTGGCCAGAGTGGTCCAAGAGACTCCAAAAATTACTCAGGCTATTGCCACAGCCCTTGATGGCCTCCCAGAACTTGAAGGTAAGACCCTACTGCCGAAAACAGAACATACTTCAGATACGGGAGCAATAGAGCTGCAACTAACCTGCAGCCACTTCCCCTGGAGGCCATAGCTTTAAGCTTTGGAGAGTGCTATAATATTTTTTATGTAAATTTCATTGCAACAACAAGTGAAAAACCTGAAGTATGCACACAAAGAAAAGAATCCAAAGGTCTCACCATGAAAAGTCATCAGTTACAAAGGAAGACAGCAAGAGGGGAAAAAGGAACAACTGCTAAGATTACAACGGGAAGCCCTTACCTATCAATGATTACTCAGCGAATGACTAGATTAATCCTCCAATCAAAACACAGAATGGCTAAAAGGAATTTACAAAAGCCTGATCTTGTGATGTCTACAAAACGTACTTTAATTCTAAAGCCATTTAAACTGCAAGTGGTAGATAAAAAGATTCTGTTGCAAATGGTAATCAAAAGAGAACAGAGGTGGGTATACTTACAGTAAATAAAATACTTTTAGATCAAAAACTACCACAAAAAGTCAAATGCTACATGATTTCACTTGAATGTGGAATCTAAGAATGTTGAATGAATGGATCCATAGAGTAGAACATGCCACCATGGGCTTCGAACGGGGAGGTGAAGAAGTTATTAATCTTGGATGCAAAATTCAGTTAGACAAGAGAAATACATTCAAGAGATCTACTGTCCAGCAAGGCAACTATAAATAACAATGTAGTATATTCTTGGAAGTCATTGAGACTGTGTTTGTGCTTTTATTACCAAAACAAGAGCTGAGGATATGGCCCAGTTGGTAGCATCTGCCTAGCATGTAGGAATCCTCACTGCTACATAAACTAGTAGCACATACCTGTACCTAGGACTTAGGAGGTAGAAGCTTGAGATCAGAAGTTCAAGGTCAACCTTAACTCCACAGGGAATTTGATGTCAACTACATAAGATCCTACCACAAAAAGCAAAACAAGTCAAGCCCACAAAAACGCAACGAAAAAGATAAGCATGTAAAATATTCTTTAATGACTTTAATCTAGCCATTCCACAATGCATAAATATTTCAAAACATCAGGTTGGACATGATAAATATATAATTTTAGTTATAAATTAAGAATAAGTAAATAATTTTTGAAACACAAGAAATACAGAATGCTGTTATATAATGATAAGGGAATCAATTAATCAAGATGATATAACTATTATAAATATTTATACATCCAACATCGGTACAACAAAAACCTTACAGCAAATATTAATAGAAGAGAAAATATTGAAAAAATGCAGTAATAGTAGGAGATTTTAATACCCATTATTAACAAGATTGTTTAGCTAGAAAATAAGGCTATAACAGCTTTGAACTCCATGAGTCAAATGGACCAAGCAGACATATGCAGGGCATTCTATCCTATTGCATATACCCTTATTATGCATATACCCTATTGTATATACCCTTCTCAAAAGCACATGGTACTTCCTCCAGGATATACCAGGTGTTAGATCATAAAACAAGTCAATAAATTCAAGAAGATTAAAATCAGAGCAAGTATCACTTCCGACCATAGTGTAATGAAACTAGAAATCAGTAACATGAAGAAAACTGAAAAATAAAAAAAGACAAATGCAAGGAAATTAAGCAACATGTTCATGTTCTGAACACTCAGTGGGTCAAAGGAGTCATAAGAAAAAGGTGTTTTTTCCAGGCACTGCAGAGTAGGGGAGATGGAAAGAGAGACTGGTCAAAGGGTACAAAGTTTCAATTAAAAGAAGAATGGGTGGTAGGGGTGTAGTGTACAGCACAGTGACTATCGCCAATAATATATTCTGATATTGGTTTCTTTTTGGTGCTGGGGATGGAACCCAAGGCCTTATGCATGCCAGTCAAGCACTCTTAACACTGAGCTATACCCCAGCCCTTATAGTTAATAATGTATTTTGTATCTGAAATTTTTTAAGCGAGTAGACCATAAGTATTTTCACTGCACACAAAAAATTAGAAAATATGTGAAGCAATGGATATGTTAAGTGAGCTAATTGTGGCAGTGACTTTACTATATAAATGTTTATTAAGTTTTTACATTATACATACTTGTGTATATAATTTGACAGTTATATCTCAATAAAGTTGAATCCAAACAATAGAAACTATGGAACCAGTACATCTCCAGGCATTAACAGGCATGCCTCATTTTATTGTGCCTCCCTTACTGTACCTCAGATACCACAGATTTTTAAAAACTGACAGCCTCTGCCAACCCTATGTCCTACATATTATCAGTCTCATTTTTACAACAACATGTGTACTTCGCATTCTTGTGTTTCACTTTGGCACTTGTGAAAATGTTATCATTATTATTGTGTCTATGATGGTGATCTGTGATCAGTAATCCTATATTTTACCAGTGTATTTCTGTGGGGACATCACAAACCACATCCATAAAGGTGACTGTATTTGGCTGACAAACATTGTCTATGTCCTAAATACCTCACTCTTCGGTTTCTCTCCCTCTCTTCAGGCCTCCCTGAAACACAGCAATATTGGAAGTTAGCCACTTAACTATCCTCAAATGGCCTCTAAATGTTCAAATGAAGAGTCAAACACCGCTTTAAATCACAAACCTAGAAAAGATTCAGATTAGTGAAGAAGGCAAGCCAAAAGGCAAGGCGAGTCGAAAGGTTCCAACAGTGGCATAGTAATGAGTAAGGGTAAGTTCCTAAAGAAATTTTAAAGTGATAATCCAATGAACATATAAATGGTAAGAAAGTTAAACAGATTTATTGCTGATATAAGAAAGGCTTAGTGACCCACAAAGATCAAACGAACCACAACATTCCCTTAAGTCAAAGTTTAACCAGAGCAAGGCCCTAACTTTCCTCCATTCTGTGAAGGCCTAGGAGACAAAGCTGTAGAAGAAGAGCTTGAAGCTAGCAGAGCTAATTCATGATGTTTGAAGACAGTCTCCATAACATGAAGGGCAAGATGAAGCATCTAGCACATCTAGTTACTCAGAAGTTCCACCTAAGATCATTAAGGAAGGTACGCCTTAGTTATTAAACCATAGGTTTTCAAGGGAGATGAAATTGCCTCTGTTGGAAGAAGATGCCATTTAGGACTTTCATAGCTAGAGAGAAGTCAATCTTGACTTCAAAGAACAAACTCACTCTCTTGTTAGAGGCTAATGCAGCTGATGACTTAAGTTTAGGCCAGTGTTCATTTATCATTCTGAAAATCCCAGGGTCTTTGAAAATCATAGTAAGGACTGGAGAGATGACTCAGCAGTTAAAAGCACTGACTGCTCTTGCAGAGGACCTGAGTTTGGTTCCCAGCACCCACATGACAGCTAGCAACCATCCATAACTCCAGTTACAGAGAATCAGATGCCATCTTTTGGCCTCCATGAGCACTGCACACACAGGTGCACTTACATCCATGCTGGCAAAACACATAATATAAAAATAAGCAAATTTTTAAAAAAAGAATCATAGTAGGTATGCTCTGCCTATGCTGTGGGAATGAAACAAGCCTGGATGACAGTACCTCTGTTTAGAACTTGATTTACTGTATTCATTATATTTTAGTTTGTATTAGCTTACACAGTAGCAGGTTTCCCTATGGCATTTTCATACATATTTAATCTTGATTGACTATTTCCTTTCTCTCCCAAGCTCCCTCCATCACCACTTATATTCTTCCACCTTAAGTTTTCCCCCTTCCATTTTCATATCATATGTATTTCATTACCCTCCCCATCCCTCTCCCTTAAACCTATTTTCCCATCTTATGGACCCCCATTCTTTTATCTGCATATACTCACTCCCACATAAACAGACAAATATAAAAATTAGAGGTAGGATGTATCCAAGTATTGAGACCTACTTTTCAGAAAAAAAGGAAAGAATTTTCTTTCAAACTATCACTGCTCATCCACACACTTCATCACCCAAGAGATGAAGAGAGAGATGATTTTCATGTCTGCCAATACAACATCCATTCTAAATCCCAGAAATCAAGTACTTTTGATTTTGGAGTCTTATTACTTAAGTACATCTCCTAGTCTATAGCTTCCATAGTGATTCCTCTGATGAGTGTAGGTAAATTGAAATTCACTTTTGAAAAGAATATATTACTCTAGATACTATTAAGAACAGTCATGATTCACGGGAGAAAGAGAAAATATCATCACCTCACAGATGATTCGAACCCTCACAAATTATTTTAATTGCTTTCAAGACCACTGGAGGGAGGAACTTCAACTGTGGCAGAAACAGCAAAAAACTAGAATTAGATGAAGAGCCTGAAGATGGAACTGAGCACTGAAATCTCATGACAAAACTAACAGGTAAAGATTTGTTTCTTAAGAATGAACAAAGAAAATGGTTTCTGAGATGGAATCTACTTCTGGTAAGGACGTTGCAAACATTGTTGACATGACAACGAAAGACCGACTGTTACTTAAACTTAGCAGCTAGGCTGGAGAGGATTGTTTCCAATTTTGAAAGAAGTTCTGTGAAAATAAAATGCTGTCAAATAATATGCATATTATAGAGAAGTCATTCATGACGAGTCCATCAATGCAGTCAACTTCATTGTTGCCTTTTTTTAAAACTACTTTTATTTTATGTGAAGGAGTGTTTTGCCTACATATGTGTAAGTGCCCGTGTCGTGCAATGTCTGGGGAGGTCAGAAGAAGGCACTGATCCCTGGAACTGGAGTTACAGACAGTTGTTAGTTGTCATGTGGGTTCTGAGACTTGAACTTGGGTCTTCTGCAGGAGCAGTCAGTGCTCTTAACTGCTGATCCATCTCTCCAGTCTATTATGTTATTTTAAGAAGTTTTCAAGGGCACCCAAAGTTGCAGAGGCTACCTGACTAGTAAACCATCTCGGCTGGTCAGGGAAGACCTTCCACTGGCAAAAAGATTACAACTGACTGAAGGCTCTGATGATTATTAGCATTTTTACAATAAAATATTTGCTAATGAAGCTGTGTACTTTTATAAAACATACTGATATGGTACACTTAATAGACTATCATATGATATAAACACAATTTTTTATATGCACTGGAAAGCCAAAAGCTTTATTGCAATATCCATTTTGTTGCTGTTATCTGAAATCCAATTTGCAATATATGTAGGTATATAGATGTGTGTTTATACATGTATATGTGTATATAAGTGTGCTAGATTTTAAAAACTCCTTCTTGAAACACAAAGCAAAACAAAAAACTCTGCCTCCCTTACTGGAAGTAAAAGGTGAAATATAAATATCTAATTGCAGAACAGTGCTGAACAACATTTGGCACACAACAGTTATTTGGCAAATGCTGGTGACCAACAAACGATGCTCCTAGAACCATCGCAGTGCACTCTTGTGCATAATTTGTGCTCACCTACACAACACCTTTCACACATTTAATGGAGAGTCATACTATGAATAAAAGGTTGTCTTGAGCCTGCAGAGAAAACCATTTTGCTTTCTTAATGTGATGATTAAAAAAAAAAAAAAACTGAAGGCTTTGTTCCAATTCGTTACAGCATACTGATCTAGTGTGACTCTATGGGAATGTATCGTGTACTTGAAATACATATTTAACACAACAATGCCATCAAGCAACATAGCTCAAAAGAAAGCATCTTTTTTCCTTTCTCTTTCTATCTGCTGTTCAATTTCATTATAATTTCGAAAAATTCTCTGGTAGCGTACAGCTGCTCCACTGTTAATAGCCTTGAAATAGACAGAAATAGAAATGTGTTACTTTGCTTAGAGAGAGACATCTGCATACTGTAGAAAAATGGAATCGTTTAATGTGATTGATACAGGGAGCTGATTATTAGTATTTTTAATGCATATTGTTTAAACTCATTTTGTTTGCCTTCCGGCCATTTTTAGATATGTTGTTCTGATCTAGGATTTAAATCTGTGATGCTTTAAGGATATACATAAAAAACAACAAATGTTTACCAGCCCATCCATCCAACACCTCCTGCTGATAGTTGGCTGGGGGTTTTTTGAATGTCACAAGCAAAGTCTTTGATATGGTACTCGAAGAGCTCTTTATCCAGGATGATGTAAATAAACTACTCCCAATATTTGGTCCTTCCACCATCCTTGATCATGTCATCTTGAAATTTGCCCTTGCAATGAACAGGAGTCTACTTTCCAATGAAAGAGCTCATAGTACATTTGAAATGTCAGGGTAGATAAGCCCTCAGAGGGCAACAGGACAGGTTCAAAAGTTTGCAGATAGATGGGTTATTACAAGTTTAGAAATTACAATGAGAGACAGCATGCATGTCTTTCTTGAAAATCTCTTGCTACATCATAAATCTTTCTATGTCCAAGCCCTGTTCTCTAATCATTTCACAAGTGGTCAGTCTTGAGCCTCAGATTTATACCCAGAGCCCTAGCACTGACCTCACTAGATGATAGGATTTATGTAGTGGAGACTGTGACCAAGTATAAAATGTAACCCAGTCCCATTGAAGAGAGGCTAAAATGCTCTCTTCAGACTGCTCCTGCTTGCTGTTCATGGGATGTCAGTGCTTTGAAGGTCCTTGGAGGGCACCTACCTCAGTTCCTCCATATGCAGATAAAGATGATAACCTGGGAAGGCAGTTTACCTGGGGGCTACACATCAAAGAAAGCTTCCTTTCTATTTTTCTTAATCCATGTTGTGTTGTTATAACAGAATGCCTTAGTGGGCAGTGAACACGGAGCAGAAATTTATTTGACTTATGGTTCTGGGGGCTAGAAAGTCTAAGACAGAAGAGGTTGCATCTGGTAAGGAGTCTCTTAATCATCCCATGGCAGAAAGTAGGGGTGGGTGTGGAGGGTAAGGGAAGGTGGGCTGGATTTTTACCTACCCTTTTATAAGGAACCTATGCTCATGTAAAGGCATTAATGCATTCATGGGGGCTATGCTCTCTTAATAGTCCCATATCTCAATATTACTACCATGAGGATTAAGTTCCTGAAAAGTGAACTTTGGAAGAGGGCACATTTGAACCACAGCGCTACTCCTATGGGTCCCATGCCATTAAGAAGGTACAGCTTATGCTTCTACCACAACCAAGTCCAAGAAGCATTGACTCCTGAGACCTTAAACCTTTCTATGTATATATGGAAGGAAAAATGTCTTTCTTGCCCATTGCTTTTAGAGTCACAGAGGACCTGTTGGAGATCACTGGCCAAGCTAAGAGATCCAAACCCCTACATGCCTCAGTAGGATTTACAACAACCCAAGTAGGAGTTCAAAGTAAAATGTTCATCAATCTCTACTCAATAATTTGCATCCACCTTGAAAGCAGTGCATGTTAAAATCCCCCTCAAGCCAGGGGGGAAAAGCAGAGCTATTTGATAAATGGTGTAGGGACAAAGAGACAGGCATCTGGAAAAAATTAAATTGGCTCTATACCTCCCATTCAATGCAATGATCAATTCTGAATGGATCAAAAATTTAGATAATAGAAAGAAAACCATTAAAGTATGAAAAGAACCTGGTACAGTTTTAATCCTTGGATAAGTTTTTCTAACCCTGCTTCAAAATTTAGAATCCATGAAAAGAAATATTAAGAAACTTAAGAACATAGCAATAAAAACTTTCATATGACAGTCTGTCTCCTCTCTGTCTCTCTGTGTCTGTGTCTCTGTGTCTCTCTGTCTCTCTGTCTCTCTGTCTCTGTCTCTCTCTCTCTCTCTCTCTCTCTCTCTCTCTCTCTCATTGCAACTTGTATGTAAAATGAGGTTTGTCTCCTGATGAGAAGCTCGTACACATAGAGAAATAAGAACTCAACAAGCTAGTAGGGAAAAAAAAACTGAGGAAAAGATTTAAACACATAATCCACACAAGAAAAGTACAAAAGGCTCTTAAGCATTTGGAAAGATGCTCGACTTCACTCATAATAAAAGATATGCAAATTAGAACTATATTGAGATACCGTTTTTCTCCTATCAGGTTGGCAAAAATCCAAAGCTCTGATAATACACTCCACTGGAAAGGCTATAGAAAACAGGCCTTTTCTACATTGCTTGTGGGAGTATATGTCAGCATAACCCCATATGGAGAGCAATTTAGCAAAATCTATCAAAATTACAATGCATATATCTTCTACCCTGCACTTTCACTTTGGGGAATTTCTGTTACAAATGCATTAGCAAATAGAAGAAAGGACATATGTTTACGGTATTCCTCTTAGCTTTGTTTGTAAGCACACAAACACAAAAAGAAATAGCCTATATCGTTAAATTCAGTCAATTGCTAAAAGACACAGGTTAAACAAATTATGATACATTCATACAACAAAACTTTATAAAAGCTGAAAATTAAGAGTGCACTGACTCCATGGTAATGTAGAAGAGTATCCAAGAGATCTTGCTGAATTAAAAAAAAAAAAAAAAAGCAAACTGCAGAACAGTATGTAAAGGAAGCTGCCTACTCCATAAAAAAAGAAAAATAACCCAGAAATAACCCAGGGTCTGGACATGAAATGGCTGTTGCATTCCTGAGCTCACGGCAACTATGGCTGCCTGCGTAAGGCCTGAGCAAGACTGGACCTTCAGCATTTCATCATGGGTAGGGGAGGGGCTCAAGAGCAACTACTTGGTAGTTAATGGTTGCTGGGGGAAGGGGTACCATTGTCTTTGGTGGTGTAGCCACTGGTAAATTACCCATACTCCCATAAATAAACCCCTACCCATGCTCATGCAAGCAACCTTGTTAAACTCAGCGGGTTACAAACCAAAAAAGACTTGAAGGTAGGAAGGGAATTCATTCAAAAGAAGGGTCTCAATAGGCATGAGGGACATGAGAAAGAACAATAGGGGTAAAATGACCAAAACTCATAATACACATGGACAAAAAGTATTTTAAAGAGAAAAATAAAAATTACAACTTGTATTTTTACTAATGTATACAAAGAAACTAGAATTTATGAGAAACTAAATACAGTAGTTATTAGTAAGAGTTGAATGAAGCTGGGGAGATTGTTCAGTGCGTAAGAGTGCTTGCTCTATAAGCAGCGGGACCTAGGTTCAAATCACCAGCACCCAATAAAAAGCCGGAAATGGCTGAGTGTACCTGAAACCATAGAATGAGGGGATGGATACAGGGGGATCCTGAGAGCTAGGTGGCCAGCCAGCTGAGCCAAAAAGGTGAGCTTCCAGTTCAGTGAGTGTGACAGACCTGCATCAAGGAAACACGGGTGATAGTGATAAAGGAAGACACCCGACATCCTGCTCTGGCCTCCACATACATAGGCACAGGCACTTGCACATGCACATGCACATTCACATGCACACACCACATGCATATACCATAAATACACACCACACACACAAAAGACTTGAACAAGGGAACTTGGGGGGTGTGTGGTACATACTTATATACTAGAGAGAGAGAGAAAAAAATCAGAAAACTGCAAAATAGGATCCTTAAAATTACACTCTAAAATAAAAAAGTTAATGAATTCTCTGCTTAACTCTAAAGAGATCAAGTCTATCTTAGCATGAAGTTTAAGAGTGTAGATTAGCATGTCACGTCTAGAATATTCCTTTTTCAATTTTTAATTTTTACCTTATTTTATGGGTATGAGTGTATTGCCTGCATGTGTGTAAGTAAGTGCACCTGTGTCGTGCAATGCTCAGAGGTCAGATGAAGGCATTGGATTCCCTGGAACTGGAGTTATAGACAGTTGTTGGCTACCATGTGGGCACTGGGAATTGAATTCAGGTCTTCTGCAAGAACAGTTAGTGCTCTTAACTGCTGAACTATCTCTCCAGCCCCTAGAATATTCTTTTAAATATTTTATTATTTTTATTTTATGTGTATGAGTGTATAGCCTGCATGTACATAAGTACTTCTGTGTCATGCAGTGCCCACAGATGACAGAAGAAGACACAGGATCCCCTGGAACTGGAGTTACAGACTGTTGTTAGCTGGGGATCGACCTCAGGTCCTCTGCAAGAGCAGCCAGTGCTCTTAACCACTGAACCATCACTCCAGCCCAAACTTCCAGCATCTTAATGCATTCATTTGCTTTTCTTTCCTTCATTCATTCAGCAAACATTCATTTATACTCTTCGGGATAATGGTTGCTGTACTAAGTTCTGGGGATACATGGAGAACAGGGTCAACTAGGTCTTTGTTTCACAGTATCTAAATTCTAGTCCAAGGGTTTTTCTATTTAAATCGTGGACTCTCCAATCAGTATGCAAGGACTCTAGGACTCATATTAACAAGTCTCACTTCATTACATCAGCATGTTAAATGTGAGCATGTAAAATCTCCTTTGGCATAGAGTTCAAAAATTCAATATCCTTGATTTTTATGAGCAAACAAGATGGAAGCATTTTCGATTTCTCTCAATGGCATTTCTTTGTAGAATTCTCCAATATATTTTATTGTACGTAGTCTAATATAATTTGAAACACTCTTCCAAATATGACCCTTGCTTATACTTATCCAGGGTTGCAATAATTTCCTGTAATTTATTCTGATGCTTTTTCGTTAATGCTCTAGGATTATATAGCATCTCAATACTTCCTTTTTTTTCTTATTATTTCCATGAGTTTTATTAGCTTACATTCCATGATGATGAAATTTTCAAATCAACTATCTAGTACTTTAGATAGCATTCCCTTCTTCTCCACAACCCATTTCAGGGAGGTGAGACTTGATGATAAAGCCATACTAGCTTAATGCACATTTATGATGAATATGTGCTTATAACCACAGCAGCATATTTCAAAGCTCAGCCCACTTGGTGAATAAACAAAACTGTTTTCATGGCTGTGTGACTGATTCTTCTGCAATGACTGAAATTCTTTCAGTCATGTTATCCAGTACAGCAGCTGCTAACCACTTGTTGCTATTGAATAATCCAAATGTAGCCAATGAGACTACAGAATTACATTTTAATATTATTTAAATGCATTTAAATTTTAAAAGCTGGAAAAGGAGGAGAATATGTTAAATCAAAGTATATAACCTCAAAGAGGATATCTCGCCATTTAAAGAGTGAGGCTACAGTCTTGAGAATCTCTGAGCCTTGGGTACCAGCCAAATAGTGAAAGTTCCTTACTTAGTGATGGGTAGGCTACATAGACTGGACATGGTTTCCAGGTAATTGCTGAAATCAGGTAGAGGACAATGCATTTCTCCTACACTATATCCCGAAAAGAAAATTAGTAAGCATTGAGAAACTTTGGTTAGAACTCTAAGCAGATTCTTTAAGGCTAACTTCCTTCTTAACCTTGCCATAGGAGATCCTGAATCCATCACTCTAGAGTCCAGCATTGGAAGACAAAAGAAAAACAAGGAGGAACCCAATAGTGGGATGCTTTTGGAAGCCCTTGTCAAGAAATTCTAATGGATTCTCATATGAACATTTGAAAATTGCCCTGTTCTGACTTTTTTCTTGTTCCCTGTCTAGAACTTGTAATGCTAATGACTCTTGCCTTTACTTCTCCTTCACATCTCCTATTCATGATTCAAGGACTTTCTTTTCCCCTTAGAGATAAGAGTTATGCAATTTGGGAGTCTTTTAGATAAACCCACTGAAGGGGTACTCCAATTGCCTCACCCTGTGTCCCTGTCCAGCATGGAAGAAGCCAGAGCGGTCTGCATCCCTAACCCCTATTGGTAACTTGGGTAACCCCTTCAGAGGATAGCGTGATAAGAATAGGAAGTAGGAATTGGCTAGGCAGTTAGGGTAAAAAGACCCCAAAGAAAAGTAGCCTGTTTCTTGGCTAAAAGTCAAAATGTCCTTGGGACTGTTAGCAACATACTATGTTCCAAAGGCCAAAAATGTCAAAAGTATTTGGGAGCTTGTATCTAATCCTTAAAAGATTTAGGGTTACTTCTTCAGAGGGGGTAATGTTAGAATACCCAAAAGCCCCATAAAAATAAATAAATGAAAGAAGAAAAAAGAAAAAAAAGAAAAAAGTGATGGGGCGATATGGGAAGAGTTGGAGGGGAGGGAGTGGGCATGGGTTTGATAAAAACACCTTATATGCATGTATGAAATTCTAAATAAAGTTTTCGTAAAAGTTAAAATTTAAAAAAAAGAAATGACTTGCAATAAACAAGAAGATCCTTCATGCTTTTGCCATTGTCATGAAAAAAAAAAAAAAGAACATAGGAGAAATTAGGCATGATGTAATCCCAGCACTGAGGAGGCAGAGGCAGGTGGATCTCTGAGTTCCAGGTCAGCCTGGTCTATGTAGTGAGTTCCAGGCCAGCTGGAGCTACAGGGAGACCCTGTCTCAAAAAGACAAAAACAAACAAACAAACAAACAAAAAAACCAAGAACATAGGAGAAAATAGCTCATGAACTGAGCACTGAGCACAAATCCCGGGAATCATGGATGCAAGATTTAGAAAAGCAAGCCTAACTCTCGAACTCATTCAAGGGTGGGAATGATCTCCTAATACACAGACTTCCTGTAGCCACCCATGCTAGTTCATGACCTGACTGCAGTTCCATTAGTGACCCTTCATCATCAGTGGGTAGACAGGCTCAGATAGATAGAAGCTAATAATCTGCATGCCTATCCAGCTCACCCTTCTTCATCTGTCCCTCATTTCTTATACAACCAGATCCGCATCCCCTACTATAACATTCAGGGCTTCCCACAATGTGGAGCCCACTGGTCTGCTCAGCCTCTGTAGCTGTCACACATACCTAACAACCCAGTCAAACTTCCCTTCACATGCTTCCTTAAGCAAGTCCTAGCCTTTCTCACACCCACATTCTTTCTCAGGCTGTTGCCAGAAATGCCCTTCTCCAATACCCTTATTAATCAAAACCCTCTACCCATGGCTCATTTCACACATGTACTCTCTGAAGCCATTTTCCCTGAAAACCACAACCACCTCCTCAGAGCCCTGTGGCATTTGGTTTGTGCTGCTGTTTTGGAACTTGTCTCCATCTCCCATATATTGTGGGCATTGGCAAATTTGCCTAATGTCTCCAAGTCTGTGAGCAGCTCAAGGATGGGGCCTGTGCTATTCACATTCTGTATCCCTGACAGCACCGACACATAGTTGTCTCTAGGAATTGTCATTACTAAAATGAGTAGAAGGCAGTTGTGCCCATGGAAGAATTTCAGTGATGATCAATGAGAAAGAGATCGTTCCCAGAAATAACATACAATCTGCACATGCGTTTTGTTTGATATATAATATTAGTTTTCAATTTTCAGTAATACTTGTTTAGGGTAGTTCACATAAAGACTCCTGTCTCCAGATTTTCTTGAAAAGCAAAGAACTAGCTATGGCATACTGGTCATTTATTCCCCTCTGGCACTTTGCCAGTTCCCTACAATCCCTGCTTTGTTTGCTGTGAGGATTGAACTGACTTTCCTTTCTCTTACTCAGATCAGATGTGCATGGAGTCTATGCACCTTGAACAATGAAAATGACCCACCTATGCCATTAACAAAACATATTGCTCATTTTCAAATCATGTGGGTTTGATGATTTTAATAGTTATAGTTCTGGCCTGCTCCTTTCTGCACTATTCTTCAAAATCCTAACAATACAGCCCATGTTCAGACATAAATAAGATTTATATCATTTTTAAGGAGTGTGATAGCAGCTCCATGTCCATTGTCGCTATCTGCAAGCACAATTTTTAGACATTAGAGAATTAGTCAGGGTCCCAGGGTAGCAGGTCAAAAGGCTGAGTTGTTGAAGGCAGAAGTGGTAGACACTTGAAAACGAAGAGAGAGCGTGAAACCTACATGATATTGGATGTTAACATTTCATTTCACATCCATAGCACCTTTGGTGTGAAGATTTCCAAGTGACTATCAGGCAGTAATTGAGCTCCCAGTACTTGGTAAGAATGGACCTGTTTTCCTCCCGTCAGATGGAAGAAACTGAGGCATTATCCGTTACCCCTAGTAAGGACCCCTCTACCAGAGACTTGGTAGTTAAAATTTAATTATCCTCCTTTCTGACCTTTCCCTTAATCACTCATTCTTCCTCTTTGGTTTCAAGGGTAATTTATGTTAGATCAATTTAGGCTCACTCTCAGAATTTAATCAATACCATCTGCAACTCCTAGGCTTTCTTTAGCAAAATCTTAATCTTCAGAAAAATGTGGAGACTAACAAACACAGACAAAATGTAAAATAAGATGGGCCACTCTGACTTGTAGGCAAACACTCCATTTCATAAAGCCCATGGTCCATCTTTAGCAGGCCCCACTGTGCTCCCTACTCACTCACGCCTTCCCACACCATTTAAGAACAGCATTGAAAGAGCTGCCATGTCAGCATTTGTTTTAATGCATCACACCTGAAGCAATTAAAGAGAGACTTCTAACTTCTCTGACTCAGGAAAAGTTCAACTTTAAAGAATTTAATGTAGTGGGGTTTTTTTGTTTTTTTGTTTGTTTGTTTTGTTTTTAGCTAAGTCAATAGTACAAGTGTTTAGCAAGTGTTTTCAGTTTAGAAAAGAACAATACCTGCCTTCTATGGTTAAACCCATTATTCTAATCACACTGTAAATAAACCATTCTAGAGCACCAATTTAGTCTACTGTCCTCACAGACATAGGATTTTAAAATATATATATTTTACTTAATTATTTTTATTTTATGTGTATGAGTGTATTGCCTGCATGTATGTGAGTGCACCCGTGTCGTGCAATGTCACAGAGGTCAGAAGAGGGCTTTGGATTCCCCTGGAACTGGAGTTAAGGACGGTTCGTAGCTGCCATGTGGGTGCTGGGAATTGAACCCGGGTCCTCTGCAAGTGCAGTCAGTGCTCTTAACCGCTGGGCCATCTCTCCAGCCCTGACAGGATTTTTTTGAGTACTGGTATTCTTTGAGTAGGATCTGGTTGTTACATATTCTTTGTAATAATCATTAATGATCAACCTCACCTCTCATGAGACACCATGACCAAGTAACTGAAAAAAAGTGGAAGGTGAGCAATTAAATACTAAATCATACATGGCTTCAGTGAGCCCCTGAGCCAAAATTTCACCCCTGAAAGGATGGGATTAAATACCACTGGGTAGAGATCTCTATCCTATGTGATCTCTATCCTATGTGATTTGGGGACCAAGAAAAAGGAAAATGATGACATAGACCTATCTAGAAATCATGGTTGTGGGGAAGAAAATACACATTTAGCTTGTGTTTCATGTCCTGTCCATAGAATTTTGATATCCATAGATGACAATATTTCTCCAACTTAAAGTGGAATTTGGATGTTCCAAGTCCACTCTAGGGGAGCAAGTTGAAATTGTACTAACACTAGCCTGGGAAAATCATTAGCTGCATGTTCTCCCTTGGGTATGGACCTGTTTGCAGTAGCCTCAGGCCTTTCTGATCTGCCCCAGAGGCGCTGTGGCCTCTGTGTGCTGCCCTTTCCCCAGAGTGTCCTTTTCCCCATCATTAGATCATGCCACTGGATCATCAGCTCGTTCTGCCTGTCATCTCTTCTTGTAGCCAAGTGACCTACCCTGGATCATTTCATGTTCTGTATTTTTCTAAATTACATTGTTCTCTGGAGTCTGTTCTCTGGAGTCTGTTGCTCGACTGAAGAGTTACATTTTCTTTCTCTGTTAGTTACTCAAAGTATCAATCATTCTGTAACCACCTGTACTACCGTTAACCTTCTTCCTGTCTTCCAAATCAAAACCCATTTCTCACTTCCATATGTCAACACCAGCCACATGCATTGATTAAATGTCTTTCATTTGAAAGCACACAGTCTTGCTATCCTTGCCTATGTCTGAATGCCTCCCATATGCTCGGTATGCAAGCCTAATTCTCCTGTTCCTTTCCTCTGGAAAGTCATTCTTCATTGTAATAAGTTGCCCAAAGTAAATGTATTCATCATCTTTTTCTCTGACAACCATGTTTCTCCACTACGGGAAATTAAACACTGCAACATATGGCCTGAGCAGCAAACTTTAGTGCTTGCTCGCTCAATTGTTTTAACACATTGCCGCCTTCACATAATATTCTGTTTGCCACTAGCATGTCAAGCTTCCGCTTGACATATGCATTAGACATGTTAATGGCAAGAGAGAAACCAACTGAAGCTGACAGTCTGACGAAAGAAGGGTAAGTGCCTATTAATTACTAAAATTCACTTTTTTCCCACTATTTAACGGGGGAAAAACCAAATGAATGCCTTCAGAACATACCACTGCATTAGCCTGCTGTGGTGCCATCTGACAGATTTTATTTAAAAACCCTAAGTACAATAAATGGGCTTTGTGCTGACTGAGCAAGGCCAGCGTAAATGATGCCAGGGCTCACCCGACTCTCAAGGAGCCTATTGGCCTGCTCTTCCTGCTCCCTCGGTTGCTGGTTACACAGCTGCAGTGCTGTAGTGACTGAATTCCTTACGTAGGGGTCCAAACACCCCTGGTATGTTTTCCTTTTTTGTTCTATTCAGCACACAAGGCTGCTATACAAATACGTTTTAAGTGCTACTCATCCTAAAAATAATAGAACCTTCTGGATCTTTGCTTCTGAGATTAGACCATGTCATTGATTATGAATCTTTGGCCTTCTACTATGAATCTATTGACTCTGAATTAATTTTTTGGTTAAGTCATTCCAATCTCGGAATTCATTCTTTAAAAATAATTAGTTATCCACAAATTTTAGTTTTTTATCTGTAGAGATTAGACCATGTCATTCATTATGAATCTTTGGCCTTCTACTATGAATCTATTGACTCTGAATTAATTTTTTGGTTAAGTCATTCCAATCTCGGAATTCATTCTTTAAAAATAATTAGTTATCCACAAATTTTAGTTTTTTATCTGT
>NW_008349068.1:1244358-1261784 GCF_000622305.1 Nannospalax galili | reverse complement strand
TATTGGTTCCCCAGCTGTCTGGGTCCCCGAGACTAGGAATGGCGCAGGGCCCAAACTAGGAGTATAGAACGGCGGGGGAGGGGATGGAAGGGTGAATATGGCTTAGGGAGTCCCGGCGCGGAGAGCTGCGCTATAGACTTACCCCAAGAGGCCTGAGGATAGTAGTGCCTTTTATCTGTATTTTTAAAATTAATCCACTGTACTTGTAATTTCAATCACATATGCACATTCTTAAATAATAAATGGTTAAAGTTTTTCAGTGGATACTATATTGAATTTCCTTTTGTGCACTGAATTTTCTTTTGTACAAGCAGCTAGAGTTATACTAAGTCATGTGTTATATTTGATGCTGGAAGACATCCAACAGCCAGCAAGTTTCCTAGAATCTCTGAATTTGATCCGCGTCTTTTATATTTCCTGAGACCTGAGGTCCACAGCTCCTGAGGGCATTCCCCTTATCAATGGTAGCATTTTCTTGAACTCAGTGTCAGGTAATAGTCATCCAAAGCTTAATTGAAAGGGAAAATTTATGAAGATATCCTGAGGTCTAATCATGCCTCTAAAAATTTACCTTGAGATTAAGCGCATGGCACAGCATTGTGTCCCTATGACCTCATCACATTGCTCCTCTGTAGAATTGATTTTACATTGAGTTCAATGTCATAAGCCTATACCAAGGGACACTGTCAAGAGAAGTCTTGTACACATTTTCTGTAAGGAAATTGATCAAGGTTTTATCAACTACATTATACAGTGACTTTGCCATAAGCACCTATATAATAAAATTCTTTCAGACTTCAGTACCAGGAAAGGCTGGGCCATTCCTGAGCACCAATTTTCTCTTATAAAGAGAAGGAACATTGAATTTTGCTTTATATATTGTCCATCAGAGAGCTTGCAGCACATACATAACCCCTTCAAGACTTCTATTTTTATACCCCAACCTTTAAAGAGGTATGATATTTCCCCCAACAAGCTTTATTTTCTTATTCTAAATGGAATTGAACTCACATACTCACCTGTACAACAGCCTTATAACTTTCTAGAAATAATTATTAAGAAGCGAATATATACACAGAAACTAGATTTTAGAAAGTATTCACTTATGAAATTTTTTCAGGTGTATTTGTTTGTAAATTCATTTCCAAATACACCATGCAGCAGAAAGAAATGAACAGGACGCCTGTGCTTACTGCATTTGAAACCAGACAACAATGATACGAATATTTTATCTATTTTACAAAGAAATACTTAGCTTCTTGAGAAGAAAGCTGCAAAAGAGAACAGGAATTCATGCACACTATGCATTTACAGATCCACACAAAAAATTACATGTAAAAATGCATACATGTTAAGAGGCTACTAAGAACTAAGCTACTGAGAACAGAGAAAGTAACTTTAGATCATTTTGATTTATCACTCTGCATGTGACAATAGTAGTTCTGTTAATAATCCCAAAGTAAATAGGCATCACATTATGCAGTTTGGAATTACCAAAATCTGTATCTATTCATTGATTGCATAAGCATGTATTAAACAGTGTATTAGGTATTAGGCAAGAGATCCTGGGATCAATAGGACACAGTTCACTCAATAGGAAATTTATAGGCTATATGGGAAAAAGAAGCATCCTGATGGGTTTGATGTTCCAGTGGAAGGTCCAGGTAAGATACTGAGGCATCCCAGAATAGTCTCAACATCACAGCTTAAACTAGCCATTGACAGGTATAAAATAAATGTTGGGTGGCTCATGGGAGCACATCTTGATGAATGAGAGACATGTTCCTGGGGTGAAGGTTAGACACTGGGAACTGTTCCTTTTCCAGGCAGCATTGAGCAAGCAGCTAAATTAATTCACTCAATGGCATTCCCAGGACCACAAATGCTAATGATATCTGCACAGCAGTTTATAATCTTGAAATCATCACAGCCTTTATTTTCTTTTCTTTTTACTTGGCTATATCTTTAAAGCATCTCCAAACTGTCATCAAGTTAAGTTTTTCTGATATCATCATTTTATGAGCCTAACAACACGGAGAAACTTCATACGTAACCCTGAGAAAAGTCTGAAAACACAGACTTCTTTTCCAAGCCATCTATTCAGATTAAAGTACAACCTAAGGCTTCAAGGTTAACATATGCAGCCAAGAGGTCTTTTGTTTATTTCAATATTAAACTAAGAACTGAGGAAGAAAGAAACCTATAAAATTGCTTGAGTGAGTTGAAAGATCAAAGTTATTGAGCTGAATCGCACCTGGAAGACGATGACAGTAAGTGCAGTCTTCAAACACAAATGTAACCACCTCTGTACTGCACACCAATTAGATGGCTGCTCAACTGCACCCTGCATTACCAACTGACAGACGAAGGGAGACCCTGATCACAAACATTGCAATGATTCAATTCTGAGGCCACTGAGGTCTGGGACATTTTTTGAGAACCCTGACAAGAGTCCATTTGGTTTGTCTGATCTACAAATGTACCTTATAAGGAAAACTGTGAGCATTAAACCCATGGATGCTGAATGGATCTCTAAATCAAGAGGCTTCTAATCTCTTCCCTCACAAAGGCTAACTTGAAATTTGTCTCTGAAGCACAGAGCACTTACAGCCTTACTGCCTTAATAGCTCTTGCCACAAGATTATGGAAAATAATCAGGAAGTGTATGGGATGACTGCCATTAAATGTGATTTCTCCAGGAGCCTCTTGTTTCTGTCATATTCATCTGATTTCACGGTTCAGAACTATATCTCTTATACTGACCAGAAGTTGGGATTGAGGCTCTTCACCAGATTCACAAACTATAAATGTTCAGAGTTTTTTTCCTTGGCCCCACCTTGACTGGTATGTGCTTTGGCAGATATTCCAATCGTTCATGAAGATCTATCATTCTCCTCTCTCCTGTGACTTTTTGTGGACAGTGAATGTGAACAAAACTATGTAAGAACTACTGAACAGTTGTCTTGTTTTTCCTCTGTGGCCACATTGATATAGATCTATCTTCAGAGCCAGGAATGCGAAACTATCACACAAAAAAAGACAATTTCCTAGTTAGGTTCCCAGACTCATAGAAATCTTTGCATGGATAAGAAATAAACTTTCTATTTTATTAAGGCACTGTAGATTCTAGTGCTGTTTATTACCTCAGCATGAGCCAGAGTATTCCAATTAATACACCCTCCGGCTTTCCATTCCTGTGCTCCTTACCATATCCCCACTCACAAGTCTATATTTTCTTAAACACAAAGAGAACATAAAAACCAGATTAGGTTTTGACTTGCCTTCCTCCCATACCTACAAGACACAAGTCTTACTACCATTGTCTGAATTACAAATTTGAATGTTCCAAGCTCCTGGACAAAGCCATTTTCTGAATAATGGATTCAATAATTCCAGCAGTCAGATAGTCAACAGGGATCTAATAAGCAACTGCTGCAAAGCGGGAGCTACATACTGGCAATGCAGGAGTAAGTAAAAGAAACAAGGGCTGCACTTTCATCAATATTTTGATCTACTGGGAGAAAGTACACAGCAAGTAAACAAATATATAAACTCAGTCAGTGAGATAAAGAAAATAAAGCGGAAAATCTGAAGTGAATGATGAAGAGGTGGACACTGTTTTACTTAAGGCTGTTCAGAGGAAAAGGCATTCAGGCTGATACATGAAGGGTAAGGATGTCAGCTGTGGGAAGAGGCTTCCTGCAGAAGGACCCAATACAGGCAAAAGCTCTGAGACAGGAGTCAGCTAGGCATATCAGAGAACCAAACGGGGGGTGGGAAGCAGGGGGCTGGTGTGGCTGTTTGTTGCACAGCATGAACGAAAAGGTGTGGAAGAGAAGCAGTCAGAAGGGAAGAAAGAAATCCCATCTACAAAACCTTGAAGACTTGATAAAGGGGTTGAATTTTACTTCATGCAACAAAAGGCCACTGGAGCATTCTACACAGAAATGTGGCTTACTATGACCTACATTTAAAATAGATCACTTTAGCAACTGTGTAACAAAAGGATGGTAGAGAGAAAGACTGAAAGAAAACTGAGCAATCATTTAAGAGGCATGGCAATCATCCAAGCAGAGATGATGGAGAAGTATGGATTATGGGACTCATGATACGTGTCAATGGTCCACAGACTTACCTGTAGTTATAATCACCTTGGGTGAGGCGTATTAAGATTCAGACCAATTAGAACATAATCACTGGCATCAACTTGTGGTGTCCCCTGGGTGATTTAAAACTTAGGAAACACTGATGTGAGATGTTTTGAAGGCATCTCAGAGGGCTTACTGATAGGCTGAATGGAGAGTGGGGAGGTACAGAGAAAGAAGTGTGGATAATGCCTATGCTTACGGCATGAGCAGGTGTGTAGATTTTAATGCTGTTTAATGAAACTGGCAGGATCTAGGCAGGAAAGGGTATGAGGTGGGGAGTGTTGAAATCAAGAGTCCAATTTTGCATGTGGAAATTTTGAGATGCTCACTAGGCATTTTATATTATATATTTTATGTAAGTTGACCTCATAAAGGCAAGGGAAAAAAAGAGATCTCTAAAGAGATAAATCTTGTAGACACCATTACAGAGATATCATCAAAACTATGGAACAAGGCATGACAGAGTCACTGCTGCTGAGCCTGGACCCCACTGCTGTGTGCACCAGATGCCACCCTGGTTCACTCCCAGCCCCTTTTGGTTCCAAGTCCAGGATGGCAAGCCTCAAGGATCAGCTGGTTGTGAACCTTCTTAAGGAAGAACGGGCCCCCAGAACAAGATTACGGTTGTTGGGGTTGGTGCTGTTGGCACAGCCTGTGCCATCAGTATCTTAATGAAAGACTTGGCAGTTGAACTTACTCTTGTTGATGTCATGGAGGACAAACTGAAGGAGGGAGAGATGATGAATTCCCAGCACGGCAGCATCTTCCTTAAAACACCAAAAATTGTCTCTGGCAAAAGCTACAGTGTGACTTCAAACTCCCAGCTGGTCATCAGCGCAGCTGGGGCATGGCAACAAGAGTGGGAAGAGCTGTCTAAATTTGGTTCAGCATAGTGTGAACATCTTCAAGCTCATCATCCCTAATGTTGTGAAGTACAGTCCAAACTGCAAGTTGTTTGTTGTTTCAAATCCAGTGAATATCTCAACCTATGTGGCTTGGAAGATAAGTGTCTTTTCCCACTTTCTCAGAAAAGTGGCTTTCCCGAGTTATTAGAAGTGGTTACAATCTGGATTCAGCCCAGTTCCATTACCTGATGGGAGAAAGGCTGAGCATTCACCCACTAGGCTGTCATGGATGGGTCCTTGGGCAGCATGGGGACTCAAGTGTGCCTGTGTGGAATGGCATGAACATTGCTGGAGTCTCCCTGAAGAATCTGAACCAGGATTAGGCACCAACACTGATAAGGAGCAGTGGAAGGAGTTTCACAAACAAATGGTTAACAGTGCCTATGAGTGATCAAACTGAAAGGTTATGGATCCTGGGCCACTGGACTCTATGGCAGATTTGGCAGAGAGCATAATGAAGAATCTTAGGCGGGTGCATCCAATTTCTACCATGTCCACCATGATTAAGGGTTTCTATGGAATAAAGAAGGATGGTGTCTTGCTCAGTGTACCCTGCATCCTGGAACTGAATGGAATCTCAGATGTAGTGAAGCTGACTCAGACTCCCACTTGAAGAGAAGCCCGCCTGAAGAAGAGTGCAGATAGGCTGTGGGGAATCAAAAACGAGCTGCAGTTTTAAAGTCTCCTGGTGTCGCAGCCTTCACCATCTGGGCTGCAGCAGGCTTTCTGCTGCAGATTGTACATCTTTTCCCTTTCATCGGTGCTATGATAAATGCAGTTGTATTAAGGCCTAGGAAAACATCAATTTCCTAATGTTGGAACGCCCCCACAGCTATATCTTGATGCTAAATGGTACTTGTTTAGTTGTAAACTGGTTAGTGTGAAAGAGTCCCACCGTCTGAGACATCACTGCCAATTTTGTACAGGCTCCAGTTTCCTTCAAACTGGATGTGTTACTGTGTGCTATATAATTTCACCAAACATGCCTAGTCAAATTTTTTCCAATTAGTCACATTCTGGGATCCAGTGTACAAATCCATTACTGAATGTCTTATGCATAACTGTTCTAAAGGATCTTATTTTGTGTAGTATTTATGTATCCGTGTATATTGCAGTAGAATGTAAAAAGTAAAATCTTCATATGGATAATCCAACTGGCTACCAAGTGTTATGCCAACTAAAATACCAAATAAAGCTTGAACAGTGAAAAAAAGCTATGGAACATGGGGACACCAGCAGGCTAGTGCGGGTAGCCTGAGCAAAGAAGAATTTTCAAAGGATCTAGAACTTGGAACCCACCTGCCATCTGAATCTGACTATTTTTCCTAGTCTTCTGTTGCTCCTTTAGCAAGAAAGCCAGGAGAAACAATTTCCTTTTTGGAACCCCAATATGGGCCTCCCCCTGACACCCTGCCTCTTACTTTACCCTGGTTCCAGGCTCCAGGATATGCCCTTTTATCTCATATTCAAAGTTCTCTAGTCCCAGTCTTGAGATCTCTTGGATTCTAGCTCTGCTACTTCCTAACTATAGGAACCAAAAAGCTTCTGTTTCCCATTGTATTAGTCACTTTTCTGTTGCTGTGATAGAAACACTGACCCAAGCAATTTATAGAAGGAAGAATTTATTTGAGCTTATGGTTTCAGGGGTATTACAGTCTGTCATGGCAGGGAGGTATGGTGGCTGGAGGTGGCTGGAGCAGAAGCTAAGCTTTCACTTCATCACACAGGCACAGAAAGCAAGAGAGCAACTGGGAATCCTGCAGTAGAAATTGCTACCAGAGAGTGAAAGAATGTGGAAGATGTTGAAGCTTGGCCTTTGTAAGTGATTGATTGCTGTAAACAGAGCTTAAAAGGCCATACTAGTAGGGGCCTGGAAGAAAGTAATGCTAAGAACAATGTAGTTCCAGAGGGAAATAAGGAAATAAGCAGCAATTGGGATATTTTGGCATAGAGACTGGCTGGAGTCTGGCCACAGCCAAAAAAAAAAGCTTGCCTGAAGCTAAGTTAAAAAGCCGTGGACTAATTTTTCTGGTGGAAGAAATTTCAAGACAGCCTAACAGAAATTGTGGTGTGGCTATTGATGGTGAATATTATGCAGATCTAACAGAGAAAAGGAGCAAATGGGGCAGAAAGAAATACAGAATGTACAGGATGAATTGCAAAAGAGCACTAGGAAGACTAAGGTTGGAGCTCTGGCATGTGATGGAGAGGATCCCATTGATAAGGAGATTAAAGTGATTAAGGAGATTAAAGTGATTAAGGAGGGGCCTAGAGATTCAAATTTAAATAATGGAGAGAGTGCTTCCAGGGCAAGACCACACCCAGTTAAGCCTCCAACTTGTGAAAGGAAAATGCCTCAGGGACCACTGAAGAGAAAAGCTTCTAAAATGGATAAACAGGCTGAAGTCCATCCCAAACTTGCAGTCAAACTTGGCAGTGTCCTTCACCTGGTGTTGGCTTTCGAGACATGAAAGATAGAAGAGCAAAGGGGTCATCAATTCTTCCTCTCAGGTTTCAGAGAGCCTTGGAGGCCAGGCAGCATGAAGCAGGGATTCCCCTGCCTAGAGAAGGCCCTGATAGGCCATTACGTGAAGCTGTGAAGGTGAAGCCTGGTTGGCAGTAGAGACCCCAAGAAGTTCGTGATGCCAGAGCTGTGAGGCATCTGTCAAGAAGACCTGCACACAGGGAGTGGTACCAGCACAAGAGAGGGATGTGTGTTGCACGCAACATAGCTAGAGAGGCTGAGCCATGTAAGCCCTTTGGAAGTAAAGTCCCAGAAGTTGGGCATGGAACTACTGGATTTGGTGTTTGTGCTGATGGTTTTCAGTCTTGTTTTGGTCCAGTATTTCCTTACAATGCCTCCATTCTTCCCTTTTGGAATGGTAATATGTATTCAGTTCCACTGTATGTTAGGATGTTAGGAGTATGTAATTTGTCTTTTGATTTTATAGAGGTTTACAGTTAAGATATTTACCTGTGGACTGTGGACATTTGAATAGTATTGAGACTGATAATGACTATGGGGACTTTTTTTTTTTTTTTGGTTTTTTTGAGACAGGGTTTCCCTGTAGCCCCAGCTGTCCTGGAACTCATTATGTAGACCAGGCTGGCCTTCAGCTCACAGAGGTCTGCCTGCCTCTGCCTCCCAAGTGCTAAGATTAAAGGCATGCACCACCTCACCCAGCCTAACTATGGAGACTTTTAAATTTGGACTAAATGCATTTTGCATTTTATATGATCATGAGCCTAGGGGGGCCGGGAGTGTAATGTTAGTGGTTTGAATGAAAATGTCCCCTATAGGCTCCAAGTGTTTGGACATTTTGTCCCCAGATGATGGTACTGTTTGGGGAGGTTTTAGAAGGTGTGGCTATCCTGGAGGAAGCATGTTACTGTGGGTGGGCTTAGAGAGTTCTTAAGCCTTGCCAGATCTCTGGCCGCTTTCTTCCTTCCTGTGCAGTGTGATGATGTGAGAGCTTAGCTTCCACTCCTCCTCCAGCTACCTCTGCCGCCATGCCTCCCTGCCAAGATGGACTATAATTCCCCTGGAAATGTAAGCTCAAATAAATCTTCCTTCTAGAAATTACTTTGGTCAGTGTTTCTATCACACCAACAGAAAAGTGACTAATACACCCATAGTCACACACCATGCAGTATTCAATGAGAATATACCAATGCCAGACTCTGTGCTGAGAAACTAAATACACAAGACTGGCTTTCCCTCTTTGGGTCTCACAGCAGCTCCTCTTTCACACAGATGCACAAAATGGATGATCCCAAGACACACAACTGTTGTACCCTTCCCTACTGTGGGACGAGTAGAATGTATTTCTTAATAAAAAAAATTTCCTTCACGTGTTCATTTTAGTGCTGCCATTTTATCATTTTGATTCAATTAAGTCCTACAGCAAAGAACAAAAGGAAAGATCATAAGCCCTACCTGTACCTCAGTCAGCTATACCATGGCACCTCTTAGCTTTGTGACCTTTAACCAGTGCTTTGCTTTTCCAAGCCTCATTTTTCCCACCTGGAACAAAGGGACTCTAGCTAGTAGTATCTACCTTTGAGAGTTACGTTATAAAACACTTGGGTAAAAAGTGCCTTGTATAGAAGAATCCCTCCATAATCGTTTGCTGTGCAATTAGTGTATAGCCAGCTCCTCTCTGGCCTCTGGCCTCTTCAAATCCTGGAGAGCACTGATCTTTGATCTTGTTCTTGAACTGTTAATAGCTTTATTTCTCTAATAGCTCCAGGTTCTTTACTAAGCATGTGATGATGCTGATTTCTAGTGTTTCTACAGAAGTTGCTATAAGTCACTAGCTCCCCGGCCCCAGGCTCAGTTACAAATAAGGATCTTGCCTCAGAGAACTACACCTAAGTGACCACTGTTCCCATTTCCTAGATTTTGACTATATCTTAGAGGCTGCATGCATTTCCCAAGTTTAAGCTAATGAATCCATCATCTATGGTTTGCCCCTGGTTGACTTTCCATGGTTACTTTATTACAAAGTGGTATCTTTAAATGTATTTAATTATACATTGAAACAGAAATACAAACAATTCTCTCCTATAATGGGATCTCTTGCACATTTTGTGGAGCTGCTTAAGAGTCTTTTCAAAGCTCAGTACAAAAGTATCTTTAGTAACTTGAATGATAGTGGAATTGTGGGATGCACTTATGGACCTTAGAGATAAACCAAGAAGTTATTGATTTTCCTTAATTGGTTGAATGATGAATCTATAGCCTTGAGACCATGATGAGGATAAAATTTTTGCTACAAAAGACCCTGCTTATATAAGAATTATGTCAGCTCAGGGCTGGAGAGATAGCTCAGTGGTTAAGAGCACTGACTGCTCTTGCAAGAGACCCATGTTCAATTCCCAGCATGGACATGATGAATATGAACCATCCTTGACTCCAGTGACTGGGGGATCTGGTGCCCTCTTCTGACCTCCGCAGCATTTCAAGACACAGGTGCACTCACATACATGCAGGCAATACACTCATACATATAAAATAAAAATAGCAATAAAACCAAAATATTTTTTTAAAAAAGAATTACTCCAGCTCTTCTTGGGGTGGATAGAGAAGAGATGAAAAGAATTTTTCAAATTCAATTAGATGATTCCCTCCCAGAACTTGATGGCAAGACCCTATTACTGAAGACAGTACATATTTTGGGCATAGAATTTGGAGCAATGGAGCCGGAACTGATCTGGAAGCCACCTCCCCTGAAGGCTAGCTCTCATAGCTTTGGGGAGCACTATGCAAGCTGCTAAGAGAGAACATCAATCGATGGTCCAACCCCAGCTTCAAGGCCTCAAAACTACATCAATGACCAGCACAGCAAATGACATTGGTGCAGTAGTGGCACTTTTATCTTGGGGGTAATCAACAGCTACCTAATTGAACTTAAAGCCCACTCAATGGGAGGAAACTCATATCTGGTACTATAAACCTAGCCAAATACACATAGGTGGAGAGGTCATAGATCTTAGAGAAAACCCCAAGGCTCCCATATCCCTAGACAAATGTAATTTCTTATCTATGTTCAAAATATGGATCCTTAAATTTATAGATAAGTATCCAGTCACCACCTATCAAAGTAGCTTCTTTTTCAACAGACACAGATTTTTACAGTTACACCACTGGTCACACACAGAGATTCTCTGTGAATTGCCCAAGCCTAAGTGGTACATCTAGGATGCATCCTTTACACCTAAGACTCATGGAACATAGAACAAAGGATGAAAAGAACACTAATGCATCTTTCAATACTCAGCTCCCTCATGCAACAGAGGGCCAGGAACATAAAAGGCCACAAATGGCTAAAATGCAGAGAATAAAAATCTTCAGAGTGTAGATCTTTGGACAGGACACCTATATCGAGGTCCACCCACCCAGGGCTCAGGGACCATTACAGAAGAGGGGGCAGAAAGATTGTAAGAGCCAGGGTGGACATGCATGATCACATGGAAATGGTCCTACAGATACCTGGGACCCCTCTCGTATAAACCTACAGTAATGGTGTCAGCATGCACAAGACCCATGCAAACATAGGAAGACAAAACCCCAGCACAGAACTGTGGAAGTAAACAGCAAACCCCAATCTTATTCAAAGAATTATTGGCAGCTGATTACTGCCGGGTGAGGAAAAGCTAATCTTCTTGAAGGGAGAGACTCTAGATCGGCTGACTAGAGTCTGTTGGATGAACTTGCACTGAGGGACATCTGGGGACACTAATTTTACATGAGGCCTTAACACAAATGACAAAATGTATGAACTCCAGTTGCGGGGGTTGGGCTATGGGAGGGTGCCAAAGGAGAAAAGGGAAGGGGGCATAAAAATGATTTTCTATATAAAATACACAAAAATTCAATAAAAAAAATAATTCAAAGGTGAGGGTTAATGAATGTATTTTACAGTTTCATTTTGGAAACCACTCCTCTCAGAATTGTGTTAGTACGAAGAGGCCTTTTGAAGACATTTAGAGACCTTTGCTGTTTTCTAGCCAAAAGTCTCTTACGATTTTAATCATTTATAGAGCAAATTCTAGTGTGGGCCAAATAATCTAAAACTAATTTGTACAATTCCACATCAGCTTGGATGTGGAAAGCTTAGAAACCTTGCCCATACACCAGTTCCCCAAGCCACACCTATGGATCAGCATGTAGGAGATTAGCTACACATGTTCTCCATCAGCATAATCACACTGGTAAGATGCCTGGACCTCATCATATGAGATCTGGTTAATAAAAACTGGTGTGATAAAAATAAACAGTAAAGTGATAGTTTGGTTTTCGATCCAGCCTTTCAATCTGTGTTTGGGAGAGAGCATTCACAGGGCTCTTTCTCCTATAACATGCACACATAACTTTCATTAGCATCAACAAGAGGAACACGTGTACATGGAGGACAACTCGAGGTCCCACTGTGAGGCATAAGTGAACATAATTTTTGGCAACTTGTGAGATGAGAGCATGGAGCGACTCTGATTATTCAACTTAGAGGAAATGATAGGATTACTTTGTAGGAGACATTTGTGAACATACGTGTGGGGGGGGCACCAAACAAAAATAATACTTACAAATCCCTCTTATCTGTTTCACAAAGAATAAATTGAGATCAAGGATACTCTTAAGATTCCATCAAAGCTGGACCCATGAATCCTCCGGGTATGGTTTGATCTAGTGGGTACCAGCCACCGAAACTGTCCCTTCCTTCTTGCATTTAACCCTGGCAAGTTCTATGAAGCAACATTATCATTTGTTTTCACTACATGGTGCTAACAGATAAGGGTACTAACAATTACAAGGTCATGCTGTTATTTTCAAATTAGAACACAGTTCATGAGAAGCCTTGACAGGTGTGCTCTATCAAGGAAAAGGAAATTCCACTCCTGGTTTGATGAGTGTGGACTTCCATTACCAGACACTCTGGCATTCGGCAGTGAGTGACTGTATAGCTAATGACAGGAATCTTTACCAGTCTGCAGCTCCGAGTTCTAGCATCAGTCCACCTGGAAACATTAGCATGACCTTCCAGAAATGTTTTTGAGTATAAGCCCAATGATCATTTCTGACACAATTCAAGAAAAAAAGGTATAAGCTCATTGATGACTTATTGTTTCCATGTGGGGTGATAATGAGTTTCCGATATGAATGCTCAAAAGCCACCTATTAATAATGAGGTTCCCTAATTTGATAGTGTTAGAGATTATTTAAAGCAAGTGTCTTATCTACTTTCCTTTGTGGTAGTTTTGGGAGGAGGAA
The DNA here is from genome assembly GCF_000622305.1 of Nannospalax galili. Classification (NCBI taxonomy): domain Eukaryota; kingdom Metazoa; phylum Chordata; class Mammalia; order Rodentia; family Spalacidae; genus Nannospalax; species Nannospalax galili. Next base: position 1,248,960 of record NW_008349068.1, on the reverse strand, counting down.
AGAGAAGTAATATATATAAAACTGCTAGCATTTTCTTAATTTGCTATGTGCCGTACTCAGCTAGGTTCCTTAAAGACATCATCTCACCTACACTCAGAACAAATCTAGATGGCAGGGGTTATACTCATAATTAATTTAAGAAGATGGGGTTTTGAAGGTATCAACCAACTTGCCTAAGATCCCACAGCTAAGGAGTGGCAGATTGTGTCTGTGCCGTAAAACACATTGGCCTTTCAACCCTTCTTCTGCTTTCCTCATAGAGGTAAGGCTTTTTTCTCCTTGCTTAAGAAGAGAGAACTAAACGAGGCCCCTGTGAGGCACTAACAACATGAAATGCCGATACCAAGGAGAAATTCTTTAGCTCTGCCAGCATTAGTCAGCATGCCAGGTGCTGTCCACACTCCCCACAAAGTCCCTCGGGTATCTTTCCATTATTAAGCACACCAGCCTCCAACTGCCAGCACCTGCATCTCTTTGTCAGAGGGCTGCCCTTAGGCTGAAGGAGCCTGTCTGTGCACATGGACAGCTTAAAGTGCTTGCAAATTTATGTCCTCCTAGGGGCAATAACAGACAGGTCTATAGGCATAAATATGGGCTTTCTTTTCCCTGTTCAGGACACTCTAGATAAGTCAAGCATGGACTCTAGAGCTCTGCATGCTGGACTGAGTCCCCAAATGTGGGACATCCATATTGTAGTCTTGCTATTGACTCCCTTCTTTTGGAAGCCCATGTGTTCTTTGCATATGAAACTGAGGTATTGGGGATAATTTTACTGGCAAAAAGAAAGATTGACAACTAGCCTAAAGTTCATGTTATTGAAAATAGTTGTCATGATAAGAAACACTACGTTTTCTCTATTCTGATATTAATTAAAACCAATGAACCACACAGGGATGAAAATCACAACTAAATATGAGAAAGATTTCTTGATTGTAAAGATAAGTAAACACTGAAACTACCTCTTTAATCCTTAAAGATACTCAAAAGGAAATAGCTACCTAAATTGCTATTCGGCAATATTATTGCATGTTGTGATTGAGATCCTGGGTTTTGTTCTCTATGCCTTAGTTTCTTACTCTGTAAAATGGGGATAAAATGAAACCAATTTCAGTTTGTTGTAAATCTTACATGAGATACAATGCATTTAGGTTCCTGAACACAGCAAGAACTTCATAAACGGCAGCCCTTTTTGTAGACTTTTACATTTTAGAAGCAGAATGGACCTTTGATGTCCTTTTCAGGTCCACCATCATGTGTCTTTTCCTGCCTCTGCCAAAGGTTTGTAACTGGAAGTAAGATCATCTGTGCATCATTACCAAGAAAATAAGCATCCAAGGAGACATAGCAAGGATGTACCACTATCAAACCCCAGGAGGATGAAGGGTTTTATGGACATGTGCATCACTAAAGCAAATGTTACCTACTGGTTCTAAAGAGTATTAGTTGTTCAATGACATGTCACAAAATCAGATGTCACTTAACAGAGCTTCTCCTCTGTGCCAGGCAGTGTGCCTTATATACTGGATTAAATAATGTAATGTATTTAATCCTCACAACAGTCATTTGAAGTAGCCACTGTCCTCATTGGTAGAGAACACTGAACCTCAGAGAAGTTAACATTCCCACCAAGTACTGAGGTCAGATATAGACCCACATTTCTATGATTCCAACTGCCACTGCATTCCAGGTAAAATTTTGAAGAATTTCGATTCTTCTAACTCCCATAGGTGTTTGAACTGGGAAGATGGATTACACAAATCAGTGTATGAATACCCAATTCACCTAAGTAGCAACAGTTATTCAAAGGAGAAATAAGAACTTCAACAAGGTCATTTAAAGAAAGAGATTATTTCTACCCAACTGTAATCTTATAAAGCCATGACAATACCTTAGTTTAGTGTTGTTAACCCCTAACCTTGGAAAAGTAAGCTTAGCCCTCAGAAGAAAAGCTACCCAATTTATCCAAACAATCATTTAGGATCTTTTAAACTGTCTGGTGTGCCCACTAGTAACAAGTCGACTGGAAGCCTCCTTGCCTTCAGTTTTTAAATTTTTGTAGACTGCTGGGGGATGCTGTGATATATAGATATGGGGCAGGATCAGAGGCCTTTTCAATTTTTCTAGCAATCCTCCAAGCTACAAAACCTTGAGAAATATCCTAAAAGACCCACAAGGGCACCCCAAGACAGATCCCACCATCTCATCCCTTATTCCCCCAAAGAGTGTGCTCCTGCCAGGGCTTGTGAACAGAGCAAGAGGACAGCCAGATGCCTCCAGCAGAGAGACTGAACCCTCCATTGATTCGGTCCTCACCTCCTGCTGAAATTCTGGAAAATTTGTGTGAGTGTGGCTACTCGTTCTTATTTAATTCAGAGGCCAGGCATTTCTCTGGTGACTTCTTTTGACCAGCGGTTCCCACAGGACCCCCTATGAGCCTAATGCAATTTGCAATAAAGAGGAAATGATTCTTGTGAAAGAAGCTATATTCTATTCAAACATTATTTGAGTAATAATGGTGGGGGTTTGGGAAGAGGTAAAACCTGAATGTGTACTGAGAAGGAGTCAGGGGCAGGGTTTGCTTTTTTTTCCAGTTAAGACAAAGAACTAGTATTAAGACAAGTACAGTCCAATTCCCTGCCCTGCGTTCTCCTGTCAGGAATCTATTCTTTTTTATTATGCCATATGCATAGCTTGAGGTTATATTGGAATGCATAAATCTCTTGTGAGCCACAAAACGTTAAGCTGCCTTGTCCTCATAATTTCATTATCTCAGTTTCTGCCCTAAAACGTTTAACACTAATTGAACACCCGAGGTTTTCCTGTGAAGTTTATTTTCTGAACATTATTGAAGTGCTGTTGATAAAAGTCAGAATTTATGGAGTCAGCACTCCTTAAAATGCCATGATAGATTTGAGCAGGAATGTATTTTTTTTTAAAGCAGGAATATTTTTTTATGACTTTGCCTGGAATTTCAAAGACTTTCAATCACTCTACATTATAAAATGCAAGGACCAAATTACTTCACTGAACCCAACCTTTGCATTTGCAAGACCAGGTTGGACACATGGGGCTATCAGATTCAGCTGCATTTCCGGTTGGCTTTCTATGTTTATTTTTTTCCTGATAAAAACACTTGGCTTCTTCCTACCACGCACTCCTCCAGGCTGCCCAGAATAATGCTAATATTAGCAATCATCTCACTAATGACAATCCATTCTTTTTCTCTGAAAGAAATGCATTTGCAAAAGTCAGAGCTATCAAACATCCTTTACTTCTTTAAGGAAGAGAATGGTTTCCTCTGAGTCTCAAAAAAAATCATAATAAAGAGAAGCCATGTATTGAATCCATCTCTTGGATATTGTTTGCAATTCAATTAATTTCACTTGTCTGTGTCAGAAAGTAATTTAGTTCAAAAATGAGCTATGATTGGTGTCTCTTATGGATTTGTATTAATATTTATATATACTATGCATGCAAAACTTACACTCACAAACACATGCACACAATTTATGGTATGCCATTTACAAATGGGGTCTTCACAAAACATGTAGCTATATCCTGGCTTCCAAAAATGAAGCAAAACTTCGAGCTAAGTGTCCATCACCCAGTTAAAAGAAGTTGCTCCTAGTTACTATGGTAACTGCCCACAGACTAGCATTTTTCTGTCATTATTATAATTGGGAAAGCAAAGAATCTTTTTTAAATTATAAAGCATGGAGGGGACTATATATCTCAAATGGGTCCGTAACCTGGCTAAGAAGGAAATGCAACAGACATTTGCCATGTGTTGGGGCTGGGACATCATTCTCCTGGACCAAGGGTGGTTTCTGAAGGGCTAAGGAAGGGCAAGTTGTTTACCCTGATTCAGGAACCATAGCGACAGGAAAGAAAAATGATGGGGTGCTTCCATCTAGGTCTGAAATAAGTTAAAAAAAAATTCAAAGATGCTTTCACAAGGTGAAACATGACTAAAATCCGCAATGCTTTTAGTATTCTGGAAGTGTAGTCTATGTGTCTCGTTGTACACATTCAGTCTCTACCTTCTATTACCATTTACTACCATAATCTACAAGGAATAATTTATTTTACTCCCCCATACTCACTAGTTTTCCCCTTTTAAAATTTTTAAAGTAAAATGTTTCTCTCTGAGCAGAAAGAAAGCTGAAAATAAAAAGTCCAAAAATACTAATAATGGGAGATACCAATTTATCTTTGTAAAATATGAAAACTAAATTTCCTACCATAAATGCATACTTCTTTCATAATCTGAAAAACACTTAGTGATAATTTTTAAAATATGCTTTAAATCTCCATGGGTCTAAAAGACTTTCCAACGGAAATAAAATAATCTCTATGTATCCCAAACATAAGCAAATTTATATGCTATAGCTGGGGAAGTTCTTAAAGGGATATTTCTCACCTTAATCTTTATATCAGAATTTAGGAAATAAAAATTAATGCTGGGCGTGGCGGCACACACCTTTAATCACAGCACTCTGGAGGTGGAGGCAAGTGGATCTCTGTGAGATGGAGCCAAGCTTGGTCTACATAGTGAGTTCCAGGCCAGCAAGTGCTATGGGGAGACACTGTTTCAAAAGGACC
>NW_008349068.1:1218614-1244289 GCF_000622305.1 Nannospalax galili | reverse complement strand
ATAGTGAGTTCCAGGCCAGCTGGGGCTACAGGGAGACCCTGTCTCAAAAAGAAAAAAAAAAAAAAAAAAAAGAAAGAAAAAAAGACAAGAAATTAATGAGCCAGGAATCTGGTATTTTAAGGAAGAGTTAATGATGAAAGATAAAGGAATTTCTTTACAAAATGTCTCTCCTGATATTTCTTGTGCACAGCAGATAAAATATTACACACAAGTTTTCTCTATGAAGGGGTACCCCAGATGTCCTAGTATATAATCAGAGTTTAGGCAGCCCCACCCATCAGGTATGGTTTGACTAGCCATCTCTATATACCAACTCAAGAAACAAACGATGGTGGAAAGCAGAGAAAGGAGATTTAACTAATACGTGTTAGGAAAAGGATAAAAGGATAGACAGATAAAGGGATCCAGTGGCCTTGAGCCCATCTCTGCAGTACTGACACAAGCTTTATGTTTTAAAAGAAAGAGAAGTGGCACAGGAGTCAAGAGGTATTCATAATTAAGCAGTTCTGGTCAAGGTCTGGTCGATTATTGCCTCAGTTCAGGTTATGTAAGGTGGTCTGAAGTAATCCATATTCCTTAAGGGAACCAGCAGGTCCTCCAGAAATAATTACCCCTGCTACAGGTGGCCCTCATTTCTCCTGTGAGCTCTGTGTTCCTGCAGGTTTAAGAGAGCTACTACAGACCTTTCAATACCTTTTGGGAATCTGGAACAATACGTTGTAAAAAGCTTTTGGTAAGATGCCTCTCTTACTCTTTGTGACTTCTTCTTTTAAAGGAAATGAAATAGGTTAGGTACCACTGGTTTCTAGAGAGATAATCCTTGAGGTTAACATGTCTGTGTGTATAGGTAAGCCGTGATCTAGAGTAAAGGAAATGAATGTGAAATTAAGGCAGAAATACCAGACTCTATCCTGACTTTAATTACCTCATAATCTCATGTGAAGAGTCAATACTTGTGGCTAAGTCAGTTTCTAAGTGCCTTTTATGCTAGAGATAAAGAACAAATAGAGATTTCTACACTTTTCATACTTACAGTCTTCCATTGCCTGAATTCTTGTACATCGCCTAATAATTTTTAAAGGCTTATGGACAGACTGATTCAAATTCCCTCCATTCACAGGCTTTGCCTACAATGAGCTACCACATCTGTTCAATAAGATGAAAGTAATTAGGAAAAACATTCCTGCCTGTGTTCTCTCCAAGGTGCTTTCTCCTCCTATCCTAAGTATATAGGACAAGCAATATCTTGGCTATAATTTTTAGGTTTTGGTGGCTTTTCTCCAGTGTATGTAAATTTTGAAAACTCTGAAATTTCCCCACAATTTTTATATTCACCTCTGTGAGTCTTTAAATGCCTGTTTAGAGGCTATGTATTAGTTATCAATTTCCAAAAAGTGACCCACGAGCTTATTGGCTTAAAATCATGCACATTTATTATCTCAGTTTCTGTGGGTCAGTTTCTGGGCATGCCATACTGTGTTCTCTGCTTCACCTAGACATTACAAGTCTAGAGTTAGATCTACAAATTCAATAGGAGGATGTACTTACAAACCTATGTGGTTTCTGGCAGGGTTCAGTTCCCTGCAGGAGTCTTTTCCTTCCTTGATAGCTATTGGCTGAAGGAAGCCCTCAGTTACTTACCCAATGAATTCATTCAACATGCAGTTTTTTTTGTTGCCTCAAAGTAAGAGAGAAAGAGTTCACTAGCAAGATGAAATCTCAATATTATGGAGCCAAATCATAGAATCAATTACCTTATCATCTTTGCTATGTTCTGTGGGTTAAAAGCCAGTCATCAGACCGGCCCAAACTCAAGGGAGGGAATTATCTAAAGGTGTAAACACCAGGAAGGACTTCAACAGTAGAGAAGGGGAGGGTTACATCTTAGGGCCTGCGTGCCACAATTGAATTTCACATATGGCTGGCTGTCTATTCTTTTGCTCTATTCAGATGGAAATCATAAAAAGGCATAGAGCAGCTCTCTTAGTTTTGGCAGCTTGGAGTTCTTATGTGCCAAAGTCTTATAGTTCAAGGCCCAGGAACTATAGACTCAGGGCTTCAAGTTTTAACAGCCTGAGATGGAGACATACCATTCTAACCTCTGACTTTCCAAGCCAGGGGCTTTAAGCTCTGGGGTTTGAGGGCCTTCAGCCCATCATCCAGAAACTAGTATTGCAGCTCCTGAGCTCTGGTGTTAGGACCTGCTGTTCTTAACCCTGGTAACTCCCTGGAGCTCTTCCAGTCACTAGGCCTTGCACTCTAAGTCTCAGCTCTTGTCAGTTGTTCTCCTTAGGCTCTTCTCAGCCTCTAACCTTCCCTGGTCTCAACTCTCTGCAGTTTCTGCTCCTAGTCTCTGTCTCTGGAACTTTTCATCTGCCTTATTGTTGCTGGGTGATTCTGGGGCTAAAGCCTCAGGAGTTCATGTACTTTTAGAGTTATCAGCTCATCCCACTCCACTCATGATAAAATCACAAGTAGGCAATAACAGACCATTCAGGAGAAGCCTTTATTCAGGCCTAATATTCCAACATCAGGCAGTTGTACAAAGAAGAGTCTTTCATACTGACAAGAAAAGAAAATTGAAAAGCAGTCTGAAGAGGGACATGGCATTTATGCACATAGATTCTATGAGAGTTCCACCACCAATCACAACTCTAATGTATGCATCAATTGCAAGCTTTACAGAAGCACTAATCATGAGATTTTTGCTGTGTCATTGAGGAGCAATGTCCCTTTGTCCCTTTTCCATTGTAGGAATAACTTTAGGATGGGTGTGGTCATCTAGAGTCCACAGAAGGTTGTTATGGCCTAGGTAAATTCTCCCGAAGCCCATGCAATTTATCCTCAGTTTGTCCTCAATTCCTCCTGTATGTGTGTCTCCTGAAACAGAAGTTGTAGCTTCAACAATAGTCAAAGATTTAATGCTGGAGTAGAGTTTCTTTGGAGTGGCCAGGAAGTGTTTAAAGTTCTGATGGAAGAGCAGCTGGTTGCCCAAACAGGGATTGCTTAGCAGATAGCTCCCACTCAAGGCAGCCAAGAGTAAAAGAAGGGTCTGTCAGCTGTCATTCAAGAGCCCAACACCCATTCTGGATGATTTTGCTCATTCATAGAAAAAAAAAAATCAAAGGGTGCTTACAATAAAGACTCAGGAAATTAACATTCTTAATAATACTTAACAGTGTTTAACCCCTAGGCAAATACCACTTAGTGAGAGTTGGGTCTCTCTGATCTGTCACCAGAAGAATGACTAAAGACTTCCCCACATTCTTTATTCATATGTGTGTTGAATTTTTCCCACATGACCTCTGACATGCACCCTAAGGATGGGGGACATCAGACGACTTTCTCACATTCCTTACATTTATAGCATTTCTCTCTATTGTGACTACTTACAGAAATCTTTAAATATGAGGAACAATAGAAGGCCCACCCATGTTCCTTATACTCCTGGAATTTGTGTTCAGGTGGGATCCACCATGACTTTTAATGGATGAATGACCCATAAAGGCTTTTTCACACAGTGCAGCCATGGGATTTTACAATGCTAGGGGTTCTTAGCACAGAAAGGTTTGAAAAACATTGATTACATTTATTATTTCCATTGAGACTCTCTAAATTTTAGACTTCTTAAATGTCTCTGCTTAGTGCTGAACTTTAATGACATGATATTCCCAGTTTTCTCCTGAAATGAAGAACTGACGGTCATTCCTTAATACTTCATACTCTCTTTTCTGTTCATTGCAATTTTTCTCTATGAATATCTTATAGAGCAACTGACTCAGAGGGTTTTAAATTGAATTCATAATCTACTGAGACCAGGCTCCTACAAAAATTTTTTCCCATCATCACATCTCTATAAGAAGCCCTTTGAGAAAAAGCCAGCAAATCCTACTCCTCCTAACTAAATTTCATAGCTACATCCTCATAGACCACCACATCCATTTCCTGGCTCAACCTTCTGGAGATTTCTTTTGGTATTTGTCATAAAGTCCAAGAGGGAAGAGAGAAGATACAATGGGGCCATGTGGAGGAATTTGAAGTTGAATGAAAAATATTGTGGCACTGAAACAGGCAGAGGAACTGTGGTTTTATTTTGAAATAATGTGCTTGAACTCACTTTTAAAAATCTTCTGTTGCACCTAGGATGCTTTTTATTGACAAATGCATTTTTGCTCCCCTATTTGTTCTTCCTCTATCAACATTTTTCTTAACTCTTATCATCATTCCTGGGAACAATACAAAGCTGTAATAGTTGAAGAATTCTGGAAGGTATCCCATCCTCTTAGTAAGAATCCTTATTCTTGTGATCTGTTTTGAGAAACCAAATATGTAAATGGACAGTAGCCAGAACATACACGTCAACAGAATTCTCACCCATAGCCTTTGCAGACAAAGTCCAGGAAGTTAAGCCCTTAAAAATCTCCAGAGCAACTGGCACTAAATAAGTGGGACTCACCAGTAAGTGCCAATTTCCCTGTTTTTTTCTTCTCCTCTAACTCAAGATCACCCAGAGAAGGCTAAGAATTCTGCCCCAATCCAATCAAATAGGGCATCCTACTTCTAGTAAACCAATGTCAAACTTCCCCATGCCAATGACCTCCAACTAGATCAGCCTGTAGAACAAAAAGTATCTTTTCTTCCCATTGCTTAAGCTTATGGCTGAGGCACATAATAAAGACAAAGGAACAAGAGAAAAGCACACAATACATTGGAAATTTCATAATGAAATGAAAACTCAATGAAACAGGGAAATGTTGTTTTTATGCTTGGGTTTAATGAAGAGGTGAAGGCCTAGAGAAGTAAGATTGCACAAAGTGGATATGACCTGATAGTAGCAAGATGGACAGAGAGGGCTTGGAAAGGTCTGCCTATTTTGATTCTTTTCTGCATCCCTGTGTCTTCAAAGGATGGTCTTTTCTTCCAGGTACAGGAAGTCTAGCTCTTGAATGAGTGTGCTATTACCTGCTTCAGGGGAGAAGGACAGAGTAAAGGTAAGAGCCACATTCTTGCTTCTGCTGTTCTCTCAAATGCTAAGATGCCATGTGTGAGGACTCTATATCCTGAATCCCACCAAAGTCTGGAGCTTCCAAAAGCTCCCTTGGTCTTGATCCCCAGCCAGCCTTTGAGACTCTACCAAATGCAAGTGATAGTGACTCGAAATAAGTGCTCGCTGGCTTTCTCTGTCTTCTTCCTCCTTCCCCCACTTTTTTCTGCCGTTCATGTTTATTTATTGATTTTACTCTTATTTGTTCTGTTTGTGCACATGCACATGTGAATGTCGGAATGTGTTCATGTCATGATGGTGTGGAGAGGACAACTTGTGAGAGTCAGTTTTCTTTCCACCACGTGGCCTTGGGAGATCATGAGGCTTGGTGACAAGTACCTCCTTTCCACCCCTGAGTCATTTCACTGGCCCAGCTCTATTTTTTACTTCTCTGTTTATTTCTACATACGAAAATACTGGTGCTTCAAAATACTTTAATCTTGGGTGACTCTCACAACTGAAGGAAACAATAAGCATCGGAGTTAGAAAAATTACATTTGTTCTACAAAGAAACAAAACTGTACCATTTCATTACACTCACATTAGACAAAGAAGAAAATTCTTAATAGAAACAGGAAGAGCTCTTCATCATTCCAGTTTTATTCCCATGTAACATCTTGACTGATGTATATAATAATTCATGTATCATGGAATTCACCCATTTAATGTACATTTCATTTCTCTTTACATTCACAAAGCTATGAAGCTATCACTACCACACTGAGGTGTTTGTTTTGTTATTCTTAATTTCAGGACATATAGGGATTTTTGGTGTTGTTGATGGTTTTTGGTTTTGATTTTGAGACAGGGTCTCCCTGTTGTCCCAGATGACTTAGAACTCACTATGTAGACCACACTGGCCTTGATCTCACAGGATATGCCTGCCTCTGCCTCCCAAATGCTGGCATTAGCCACCATATCCAGCCTGGACAGGACCCCACAGGGTTTTATCCATCCCAGAATGAAGAGTAACAAAAGCCAGAATTTGCAGATGCCTAGTATATGCTAGGCAGTATGCTCAGTGCTTCCTCAGGCTCTTCATGGCAACCCTACAGAGTGGGTGCTACATTCCCACCTCCATTCCATGCAGGGAAACATAGCAAAGCAAATCTTGCAACTGGCACTTTTGGAACTAGGCTGAAATCCCAGCCATCTCAGGATAGCTTTGCCCTACCCCCAGAGAGCCTCAGACCACTTGAATTCTGCCACTTTAAAAAAGGCAACTGAACTTTGCTGAGAAACTTCATAAAAGAGCATTATTCCTAGGTTTTCATTTCCTCCCTTCTAGATATATCTCCTTAGCCCTCCTTAATCACTTGTACTCTGTAGATTGTGATCTTTCCATAAATAGTGAAAATTTCTCTATCAGTTGCCACTTGGAGCTATATCTCCTCTTCTTCTCATTTCTAAGTAGATTTTCCTGACATTTAATTGCTCAGCGCCCCTCATCGCTATCCTCTTTCTCTCTACCCAAAACAAAACTCCTTCAAGGAGGAGGCCTCTTACTCACAAGATAGGTCTCTCCTATTTATTTTCATTAAGATGGCTAGCAAACTATTTTGTTTTAGGATATATCTACTTATTCTAAATGATTTATAAATCAGCACCTTAAATATCTTTACTTGATCTGTAAATGGCTAAGAAAGTAATACTACCACCACCTCAACCACCAATGACTTATATGTCTATAGTTCTATTAACATTTTCCAAAGACTTTTACCTTAGTCCTTCACATGCTCCTCATTTATCTTAATATTTCCAAATATTTCTGTTTCATTGCTGTTTGTACTGGTACATGCCCTTTTGTGTGATAAAGGGGCCAGGTAAGTATAGGAAGAGACAGCTGCCTTAAAACACTGAGGGTGACATCATCACTTCCCCAGTCAGAGCGTGACTTCCACAGCAAATGTTTAGATGGACAGCATTTAAATTTTGCCAGCAAAGTAAGAGTTTTACTTTGTGCTGAACTTGGAGAAAGAAGTGCCTTGGAAGTGGTGGTTGGCCAACCATGGATGGAACCCTGCTAAGTGCTGATTGGCATCTATGCCTTGCTTATCGGGATGTGGACAGATATCCCAGCTTACTAATTTCACAGGAGTTCGAGACTGGTTGACAGCGATTGATCACCACTTAGGCTTCAGAGTGTTTACTTTTATATCTTAGACCAGTTTAGCTGCTAAACTCACTGTTGAAATTGGCCCTGTGCACTGTGAAATTCATTCAATACCAGGTAATAATCTCCCAGTCTCCTGCATGCTCTGAACAAATCATGGAGGAACATCCATATCCTACAGACACAGGAGGCAGGGAGTGACTGGAGCGTCCCCTCCTCCCCTCAGTCATTCTGCAGGAGAGGAAGCCGTGGAGTCAACTCTGCACATGAGCCAGAGGCACTAATCTTGCTGACAGAGCTTTGGTCCTAGGCAGGGCTGTGCAGGCAGTTAATTATACCCAGAGTTAATTGAGTGGTCAGATTAACAGTCTGGTCTCAGGAGGTCTAAAAGAGGATTCCAGAAATTTAGGCATATAACACCCTCAAAATGATGTCAAATGAGGCATTGTGTTCTTTTTGACCTTCCCTTTCAATTTGAGATGATGATTTCATTAATCAGGAGTCCTTCCCTCCTGTCATTCTAATTGACAGATGCTAATTAAAAGAGCAAACGGGATCCTCTCAGGCTGTTTTTTCTGTGTTTCTTGGGTGACCATTCTGTTCTTGACTGATTTAGCATGGCTCTTTCCCCTCCATTAACAGACAAGTTAAACTTTATAGTCCCTTAAATTTTTATTACTCATAATTAGGAAGTGAAAAAAATCATTTTGCATTTTACAACTTTAAAATGTAAAAGTAAATTGGATACTCAGATAATGTGGAACTGATTGTCATTATGCGGTGAGTCAGTGAGGTGGTACACTAGCATCACCTCTGGGCTCCGAACCTCAGGCCTATCATCACAATAGGGGTACCTTTTTAGGGGTTTTATTTTAATTTATTTTTAATTCAAGAATGGCTTAATTTTTAAATTTTCTATTCATAAACACACAAAATTAGCTATATGAGAAGTTGTCTTTCTGGGTCTGGGACATGGCTCAGTAGGTAAAGCGGTGGCTTACAAGCCTGAGGACCTGTGATCCTAGCGCCTGCACCCATATAAAAAGGTGGGCATGGTGGCATGCACCTGCAGTTCCAGCACTGGGATGCAGAGAGAGGAGGATCCTATGGAATCAATGGCCAGGCATTCTAGCCAATTGTTGAACTCCAGGTTCAGGGAGAGGTCCTATTTCAAAAATTAAAGAGGAGAGTGATAGAAAAAGACACCTGACATCGACCATTGTCATCTACACACGCATGCAGTTGTATACATATGCATAAATCCTCCCCCCAAAGACACACAAAGAAGTTGGCTTTCATTCTAAAGCCAAGGCAGTGTGTTGTTTCTATGCTTGCACTGTATAAACGTGGAGGGACATATTAGTCTACAGTCTATAATCCTCAGCAGTACTGACTCAACTGTATCACCCCTCTGCTTCATGTATGCGTAATGCTTGTACATCTGTTTTTAACATTTGGCTTCACTTAACAATGAGAAACTTGAGCACTAAGGATCAGGTGGTAGACACTCTACTGGTCTTTCTTAAAAAGTGTTGCCTCCTATAGTACCACAAGAAGAATGGATATTAAATATTGATTATAACTTATCCCAAAAACAAGAAAAAAGAAGCTAGGCATGAATGAAAGAATTTGCATTAAAACAAAATATGCTCAGTAATTGACTTTAATGATATTGATTTTTAACACAAATTTTCATTAAAATGCAATTTTAAGTTCTTAACCAATCCATAGCTTTTTCTCTCTGAGCAGAAAATATTGGATTTCAATGGTTTACATTCTGATTCTGAAATGTATTCATAATCTTTGTCTCAGAAGTCACACACAAACACACACACACACACACACACACACACACACGCTAACTTCATGGATAACATTTTGAGAGGAAAAGAGAAGAAGGATACTGGGAGGAAAGTGGGATTTAAAAAAATGTTTTATTTATTTTTTATTTTATTTTATGTGTATGAATGTATTACCTGCAGGTAGATACATGCGTCCATGTCATGCAATGCCTATGGAGGTCAGAAGAGGGCACGAGATCTCCTGGAACTAGAGTTACAAACAATTGTTAGCTGCCATGTGGATACTGGGAACCAAACCCAGGTCCTTTGCAAGAGCAGTCTGTGTTCTTAACCACTGAGTGATCTCTCCAGCCCCTGAAAATGGGATATTTTTTATTCTTCATTCTTCCTTACCATTAAATATCAACTGTAATTTTTATACTGCATTAGAAAGAGATGAGCTTCAAGGACTGAGCAACTACCAGATTATCAGCCTCTCAGGTACAATATTGCTGCTAAAGTTTTGAAATAAAGCTGAATATATATATTTTTTCTCATTCTGTCAGTTCTTTTCCTCCAAAGAACCCTTACTAATTGTATTAGTCACTTTTCTGTTGCTGTGATAGAAACATCATGACCAAGGGATTGTATAAAAGGAAAAGTTTATTTATCAAGTTTCTAAAGGGGCAAGAGTCAGTCCATCAAGGTGGGGAGGCATGGTGGCAGAGGTGGCTGGAGGAGGAGCAGAAGCTAAGCTCTCATATCTTCGAGTAGGCACAGGAAGCGAGAGAGCAGCAACTAGAGATTTGGCAAGGCTTAAGAACTCTCTAAGCCCACCCCCAGTGACATGCTTCCTCCAGCATAGCCACACCTTCTAAGACCTCCCAAAACAGCACCACCAACTGGGGACAAAATGTCCAAATTCTGGGAACCTATGGGGGAAAGTCTTGTTCAAACCATTATACTAATCCAGTATCAAATTCCTCCTTTTCCCCATAAGCCTGGCTTTATTGCCCATTTTAACTTTCACATATAAATGGTGGTGGTGGTGGTACCTGATAGAGACAGCCCTGGGGCTTTGCCCTTCATAGGCTCCCGGCATACAGTCATCTTATATTTACCTGGGAACAGGTTTTCAGGGAGGTGGATTTAAACCTCTTTGTCTAAGATTTCCTCTATTTGTTATTATTCACTGGACAATGACCCAGTCCATTATCATCTTGCATGTCCATATCTAGCAAATAGCATAGTATAGAAGTCTTTGAGTCAGAGTGCTGGTGGAAGTCAGGGTTCATCCTAAATTCTTCAGGGCTCTGGGTAGATGCTACACGCCTCTGAAATGCTAGCACTCAGAAAACTAATATAAAAAGAAACTCTAGAGATTAAATTTACATATATGAATGTCTCTGTGTCTAATAACGTGGAAGGGACTTGAAACTGGAGGTAGACTATGAAATAATGCCATGGAAAAAGGAACTTACCATGTCAATGGGTTTTGATCTTCCTGTCCCTCTTTAAAAATACTTGGCAGCATCTGTAGCTTGGCTTCCATAACAACAAATTTTTTTTTTAATTTCCTTGGTATTTAGAAGTCCTCTTAGTATCTTCTTGCTGTTCCAGTCATTGACTTAAAGAACATACACCCACTGAAATGAACATGTTCAAGGCATAAATGTCTGAGGCTACAGATATTTCACAATACAGTGGTCAAGGCACCTCAGCTTTAGAGCCAGACACCTCTGTTCATTTCTGGAGGCACACCCTTAGGCAACTTGATCAACTCTCTATGCTTCAGTTTCCTTACCTGTAAGACAAGGATAGTTAGAATAACTACCCCACAGGGTTCTTTTTTAATGTTTTTATTTATTATTTTTATTTTATGTGTGTGAGTGTTATACCTGCGTGTAAGTAAGTGCACCTGGGTCTTGCAGTACCTGCGGAGGACAGAAGAGGCTGTTGGATACCCTGGAACTGGAGTTACAGACTGTTGTTAGCCGCCATGTGGGTTCTGGGATTCGAAGCAGGGTCTTCTGCAAGAACAGTCAGTGTTCTTAATCACTGAGCCATCTCTCCAGCCCCATAACTACCCCACAGGGTTCTTATGAGATTCAGCAAGAAAATTCAAGACTAAGTACACAGCCTAGAACTGGTACTCTGTATTTTATCACTTTCCTTGCACAGAACACAAGAGACTTAATGAAAGTGCAGGCACAGTCAGGACCCAGGTCAGTGTCTCGTAGATCTGGGGAGTATTTAAAAACATGCTAAGACCTGCACTCTGCTCCAAACCATTTAAATTACAATGTCTAGAGAGGGGCCTAAACCTTGATATACTTTTTTAAAGCTCTGCAGGTGACTGTCAAGGGCAACCAAATCTGAGAACCACTGATTTATGGACTCTGTTGGTTGTGGCTTAAGAACTAATAGCAACCAGATGCTGTCTGACTGCCATCCATTGGGCTGGTTCACAGGTGACTCTGCTAAGACTGTCAGGTTATACAGTGTGTGAGTGGAGCACTCTACAATAACTTCATCTTGATCCTCATTTTGGGATGGTAAATTTTCAGTGACATATCACAAAGCATGGCAGTAAGTCTTCTAGGCATTGAGAGAAGAGGATAGCAAATTGGAGGTAACATTGGCTCCTTAAGTAGTTTCTAAAGGTGCCCTTATTTCAAAAGAAAGAAAGAAAGAGAGAGAGAGAGAGAGAGAGAGAGAGAGAGAGAGAAAAGGAAAGGAAAGGAAAGGAAAGGAAAGGAAAGGAAAGGAAAGGAAAGGAAAGGAAAGGAAAGGAAAGGAAAGGAAAGGAAAGGAAAGAAAAAGGAAAATTAAGGAGCCAAGAGTTTAGACTTTGAGTTAGAACACCAAGGCAAAAGCAAGAATCCAACTTGTGAATCATACACAGCAGTGGAGAAACTGGAAACAAAGTCATCATATCTAGAAGTGAAAGATAATAGCGCATATTTCTGCTTCACAGCCTCAAAACAGGGAAGGGCTCTGGGTCTGTGACACATAGAAGGCAAACTCATAATCATCCGATAGCTTGGAGGGCTGGTTTGACTTCTTTCATCAAGCTTATACCTGCATATCAAAGCAGTAGGATCCATTTGCCATTCCCTGAGCTTCAGTTTCCCCAACTTTAAAACAGAGATCATTATCCCTACCCTCGCCTTTGGGATTGCATGATGATAAACAGAAATAATGTTCCACAGAAAACCGAGTTTGAGCTCCTAGAAAGAAAAAGCCATAACTTAAATGAAGGTAATATTATTGTCAGGAAGGAAGATACTGGAATTAGCTAATAATTTTATTCTTATAAAAGTCCTGTCTTTCTAGGAAAATCGCAGTGTTTCCCTGGGAGAGATTTCACTCAAGAATTATCCAGTAAACCTCAATATTCCATTCCTCCTAATGAACCACACGTTGAAACTGACTGCTAAGACCCACGAAACACCCAAGAGTAGCAACATGACTAAAATAAAAGAGCTTATGTTCACCCCCAAACGAAGTCCAGTATTTACCCTAGAGTGTTTCGTGGTGTTTGAGTCCCCTACACCACTGGGAATGCCTCACTGGGGTGAGCAGTGGTGCCTCGCTCACATTCACACTTCCTTGGTTTTCAGGTCAATGCCATTTTTCTTAGATCATATGAAATAATGTTAATCTGGCTTTTCCCACTTAATCTTAAATACTTCTCTTTTCTACAATGGGCGTCTTTTTTTTTTTTTTAATGTTTTTATGTGTGTGTGTAGAACACACCTTGAACATCCTTTCAAAAATTTGTGGAGTTTTTTGTTCCTACTTAAGCTTGCTATTACTTTTTAACTAATTATTCATTCCATAAACTCTTTTTAGCATTTCAAACATGATAATATATTACAGCTTTGAGGCACATCAGATCTTTTGTGCAGCCTGTCTCCCAAAATGTTCTAAAGAATTAAAACAGAAGAGCAAATAATGCACTCTAATTTTGACAATTCTAATCTGTGAAACTTAGATTTGCAGCAGGACAAACCTGAGAAGCAGACATAAGCATCAGAGAAAGCATAAGGGACAGACTCAAGAAACGAGAAGTCAGGGAGGTGACAGATGGCAAGTAAAAATAGCTATGTACATTAAGACTACACAGTGCTTAGTGGTTGCTGGGCACAATGCTGATTGGGTGCAATGATTAAGACACTTAACACAATATTGTGACCCTTGTTGCATGTCCAAATTGAGGAATGTCCAGTCAGTGGATGGCAATCTACTGATGCATCTCTTTAATTGTCCTTTTAGCCCCATAACCTTTCTTACTCTTCACAGTGTCCTTAGGAGGAAGGTGGTCAACCAATGTCTCCTAGAACATATATTCCTCAAAGAGAACAGAACTCTTGCATTCAATGTCCACTCGTCACATCACTATATCATATACCAATTTCCTCCTAAGGAACTACTTCCTGCTATAAATCCCACACTGATGGGGTGGAACAGGAAAGAAATCATCTGAGGTATTGTACCCTCAGAAATGAGCATGTAACCCAGTGGCAACTGTCATGGTCTGATCATGAAATGTCCACCATAGGCTCAGGTGTTTGAGCGCTTGGTCCCCAGATGCTGGCACTGTTTTGGAAAGTTATGGAACCTTTAGGAAATAAGTGGGTCACTAGTGGTGGGCCCTGCGATTTTATAACCCAGCCCTACTTCCTTTCTTCTTTCTGCTTCCTGTTTCACCAAAATGTAAGGCAGTAAGTCTCAGCAGGACAATTCGGCGACCATGACCTCTTTCTAACTTTCCTCTCCCTCTGTGATGAACTGTACCCTGAAACTGTAAGCTGAAATAAACCTTTCCTCCCTTAACTCTCTTCTTGTCTGGTGTTTGGTCACAGCAACAAAAAAGAAGTAAATATTACAGTAGCCAAAGAGTTTGCAGGAAATTCTGCACCGTGTCCATGGGATATGCTGTATTGGGACAGGCATCTTGTACTATGTAATCCTTTCACTGTGATTTTTTGTGGAAACAAAACCCAGGGTATTGTGCTTATTAGGCAAGTGGTCTCCCCTTGAACTAAATCCCACATTAGTTACTTTTCTCCTAGCTGGAACAAAATAATGGAAAACAGCAATTTAAGGAGAGAGGGGTTTATTTTAGCTCATAGTTCAAAGGTAGAATCCACAATATTAGGAAAGTCATTATAGTAGGAGCTCAAAGCAACTGGTTACCTTGCATCTGCAGTCAGGAAGCAAAGAAAGACAAATGCTGGTGTTCAGCTCAGCTTGCTTTCTCCTGTTTATTCAGTTCAGGACACCCAGCCCATGGAATGACACGATTTGCAGTAAGAATGGGTTTTCCCACCTTAATTAATCCAATCTCAAATGTCCCACACAGACATGCTCAGATACTGGTCTCCTAGGTGATTCTAAATCTTGTCAAGTTGGTAGTCAATACTGACCATCGCAATCTCCAACCCATCTTCTTTTAAAATATTTTATTATTTTTATTTTATGTATATGAGTGTATTGCCTACATGTATGTAAGTACACTCATGTCATGAAATACCCACAGAGGTAGGAAGAGGGTGTGGGATTTCTTAGAACTGGAGTTACAGATGGTTGTTAGCTACCATATAGGTTCTGAGAACCAAACCTGGGTCCTCTGTAAGAGCAGCCAGTGCACTTAACCACTGAGCCATCTCTCCAGCCCCTTCTCTCCCTTTAAAATAGTCGACCTACTAGAAGACAGAGCTAAGATACAAAAAAAGGGAAGCCAGGACCTACCTGGTGACATCATTTGAGCTCTAGTAAAACAATACCCTAAACTTTAAGTTAGGTGAACTACTAAATTGAGTTTTTTATAAAGTCAGTTTGCAATTGGTTTTAGACCACTTATGACTGAAGGAGTCTATCTAATATGGGAAAACTCTGCTTTTTCTTTTTAATTACTTAGTGTTACTTTTGACGTTTCACATAGGTATATAATGAATTTTAGTCATTTCCCATTACTGTTTCTTATTCTCTCTTCTTTGCTTTATTTACTTTATTTCTCCAGAGCCTAATTTGGTAAGCAGCACATAATAGGCACTCAATAAATATACACTAAGTTGTGCTAATGTTTAAATGTCCCTGTCAGCAATGACATTGTTCTTTCTCATCTCCATCAATACTTCTTTTGTAGGATATCCAACTTTCCTAGCCAGCAAAGGTGTCTATGTCAAGACATTGAGGAAATACAGAATATATTTCTCCACATAAGAATAAGATTCTCACATCAGTTGCTGTACATATAAAACACCCTGAACAGTAGAAAACCAGGTATTGAATGTCTTGGTTTTCCTTAGAATTTCATTGCGTAACTTTCAGCATCAGTAGACACACTCTCCTCCTCATCATGTTTCCTATCACCATACCCCAAATGAATTTCCATTCACTCCAGAAGTTCTTGTTCTTCCATTAAACATTTGGCTTTTGATATCTGATTTATTTTAATTTGGATTCCTCTAATACCAAATTGCCAGATACATCTAAAACCCCACATTTTTTGTAACAGAACACTGTGATGGGAATTAAGCATTAACTGAGACCCAGGAGGCTTGAATTCCTTTCTTTGCCTTGTCAGGGACTTCCAATGCAACTTGGGAAAGCTATCATTTGGTTTGGTTTTGCTTTTTTTCCCTGATTCCTTGTAAAACTTCTAGAAATAACTCAGAATACAGCAGTCACAGTGATTCAGCCATGGGGGGGTGTTTTAGGAAGACTTAAATATTAGGATCTTCACCCTGTAAATATGAGAGTGGTTGAGCTGAACACCAATTTGTTCATTAAATCTCAGGGTATTAAGAAACAGGTTGAATTTTCAAGGGGCACATTTGCTATAACAAGAATGCTGTACCTTATATAGCAAGAATAGAGTCTTTTTCAAAAGACTACATGAATAAGAGATCCATAAATGGGAGATTAAGAGGAACTATGATGATTTGTAGTATATTCCACATACAGAGAAAATGCTGGACTTTATTAATCTGAGTCTGACCCATAAAAAGTCTTATATTTATGTTCTTTATCTGACTATAAAACAAATCCAAATATTCTCATAAGGATTTTGTTGCCAAAGGCCTGAAAATGCTCAACCGAAAGAAGACATAAATAGAAATGCTTTTATTTCAATGCACAGGTGTCCATAAATACAGGCTCCTGTAAGTTGTACCCTCTTCGCTCAGTGATTTTCCTGTCCAATTTGGTTCATAGTAGCACTAAAACACAGAGCCAGGTGCCCTGAAATCTTAATCCTCAGTCTTCTAATAAATAGTGCTGCACTCTTTGGGAGGAGGTATTTGTGAGTGTGTGTGTGTGTGCGTGAGTGTGTGTGTGTGTGTGTGTGTGTGTGTGCGTGAGTGTGTGTGTGTGTGCGTGAGTGTGTGTGTGTGTGCGTGAGTGTGTGTGTGTGTGCGTGAGTGTGTGTGTGTGTGCGTGAGTGTGTGTGTGTGTGCGTGAGTGTGTGTGTGTGTGCGTGAGTGTGTGTGTGTGTGCGTGAGTGTGTGTGTGTGTGCGTGAGTGTGTGTGTGTGTGCGTGAGTGTGTGTGTGTGTGTGTGTGTGTGTGTGTATGTTTGTGGGTGATACATGTATGTGCACATCTGTTTGCATTTGCACCCACCTATTCTTACATGTATGGAAGCCAGAACCTGACATCAAGAGCCTTTCCCTGTCACTCTCCACTTTATGTTTTAAGACAGGGTCTCTCGGTGAACCTGGGGCTTGCCATTTTAGCTACACAAACTAATCAACAAATGCCTGGGGTCCACCTGTATCTTCTTCCCAGATTCAGGGTTATAGATGTGTGCTGCTGTACCTGACTTTTACATAGGTGTTGAGGAAAGTCCTCATGCCTGTGCCACAAATATCACCCACTAAGCCATCTCCCGAATCCTTGAGTTCTACAGTCTTGAATGTACCAACTTAGCTCCTGGGTTTCAGAATCTTCATTGTAAAAATGAAATTTAGATTTAATTATAAGGAGTCTGCTCTCACTACAATTATTTTAACTTATCAAGAAAAAACTTAAAAGACAAGCAATGGAATTTCTTTCATGTTAAAGAGTTGGAGAATGTCAGTGTCTTCAGACATCTTTGAATCCTTGATGATTTGTGCATGGTAAGGAATGATGTACCAAGGGTCTTGTGTGTGAGATCAGTGGAACAATGCATTGAATCCCTGGAAAGCAAGCAGTTCTCAGAGAAGCTAAGTGCCACAAAGATTAGAAAAACAAGAGTTAACTTTGCTCTTGTGTGACTGACAATGCTTCAGGCTATGACAGCCAATCTTCCCTTGCTCAGCTAGATAACAATGGAAATAAGACATCTACTTTTTATCAAACACAATATTTTCCTTCTCTTGTTAGGGAACATGATACAATTAAACCACCAATCTTACCTCTCTCCTCCTCTCTCATTCTCAGAACTTAAACAAAATCTTGGCTGATACTTGGAATCTCTTAGGCAATGCTCAACACTGAAAATGTTTGCCTTAGTCTGTCCTGTGTCCAACTTACAAATTAACAAAAAATTGAAGGAGAAAGAAGGTTTTCCTTGATTGCAAATTCATCAGGGAGGTTTTGAATTTTTTTTTGCAGACAAATTGCTTTAGGTATATCAACTTCATAATTTGTGTGTGGCTAATTGGATTGCCTGATTAAAGGACATAGCCATAATTTCAAGGTAGCAGTTGCTAGACTGGAGTGTTCTGATGGCTAAAAGGGCCTCTGGTGTGTAATCCTACACCTCTGACTTGATGAAATTAGTAGTGTGCAAAGCCAAAGGAAAATCATAAGGCTTCTCAAAGCAGAGTACCAGCAAGGAAACCACAGTCTTCCCCAAAGACTCTTGAATTCTCTAGAATTCTGCAGAGGCTGTATCCCAAGCCTCACCCTTGACTTAGGATCTTCACTCTAGGGGTATTGATACCATCCTATACCAACAGTAGTACCCTGTTATCACTGAACTCTAAATAGGCTCTACATTCAATCACTAGAGGGCCCAGTCATACACCTTTGCCTATCTTTATTAAACCATCTATGATCGTTAATATTTATTATCATTATTACAGTATCTAGAATCACCTAGGAGACAAGTCTCTGGGCATGCCTGTGAGGGATTATTTAAATTAGGTTAGTTGAAGCAGGAAGACCAATCCTAAATGTGGGTGGTACGGTTCCATAGGCTGGGGTCCTAGACTAAATAAAAAAAGAGAAGATGAGCTGACCACTAGTCTCTCTCTGTCTCTGCCTCTCTCTCTCTCTTTTTCTCTCTCCCTCTCTCTCCCCTCCTTGACAGTGGATGCAATGTGACCAGCCAGCCTCCCATTCTTGTTACCATGCCTTCACCTGTTTCTATAGCTTCCCAACTGTGCTGGAAAGCTTTAGTTGTCAACTTGACACACCTGGGTTGAGGGAGCGTCACTTGGAGAATATCCTCCATTGGACTGTCCTGTGGCCATATCTGTGGGGCATCTTCTTGATTTTTGGATTATTGAGTGATATGGGAGGGCCCAGGCCACTGTGGGTGGTGCCACCCATGGGCAGGTGGGCCTATGTTGTATAAGAAAGCAGGCTGAGCAGGGGCCAGGAGAGGAAGCCAATAAGCAGTATTCCTCCATGGCCTATGCTCCAGCTCCTGCCTCCTGGTTCCTGCCCTGAGTTCCTATCTTGGGCTCCCTGATGAGTGGGCTACCTGGGAGATGTAAACCGAATAAACCCTTTCCTCCCCAAGTTGGTATTGGTCAGAGTGTTTTGTCACAGCAATAGAGAATAAAACTAGAATAGGAATTGGTACCAGGATCTTGGGGTATTGCTGTGACAGATCTGACCCAGTTGTTTTGGGGAGGATTGTTGAAGTGTTTGGAACTTTAGACTTGAAAAGTCATTGAGTGCTTAGAGTTTGTTGCTGTGGAGCTTGGGAACAGTTACACTGAAAGAGTTGTAGACAAAGGAGGCCTGGCTTGTGAAGCTTCAAAGGGAAGCAGAGACTATCAGGGCTGTTTGTGGGATATTTTGAACTGAGAACCTCTGGGTTCTGGTCAACTGGGGCTGAAGAATCAGCTGTGATTAAGAAGAGACCAGAACCTGGAACTAAAACCTTTGCTTTACTGGAACAGTTGATGCTGGTTAGCTGGGGCTGAAAAATCAGCTGTAAGTAACAAGAGATCAGCATCACCGTAGTGAAATCTTCTGGAAAGTATTTCCTCAGGGTCAGCACAGAGAAGCTGTGGTAGAAAGGGGGCCCAGGCCTCCATCTCTAGCTGGAAGCAGGACTCAGTAATGTGTAAGAGTCTCTTGCGTGGTTATGATGTTGAAAGAGTGAAGGGATCCCAGAGAGCAGCTGAAGCTTGGCACTCTGAGAGGCCAGGAAAGGCCATAGGTGAAAGTGCAGCTTCAGTTGCAGCGAAGACCCCAGGATTGAAGGGGTCATGGAGAGAATCTGAGGCTTCTAACCAAGAGGCAAGAAGAGGCCTTTGATGAAGGTGTAACCTCAGTTTCAGTCGAGACCCCAGCTTTTTGGAGATGCCAGGACCATGGGACAAACACCAAGGACAGTGGTAGGTGTGGAATGGAGCTGGCCTGGGTCCATGAGATGAGCTATGTGTGCTGTGGACAGCAGAGTCAGAGAGGTGGAGCTTCCAGAACCCTTTGGAGCCCAGAAGATCATGAGTGAATCCCAGATGTCCAGGCTTGAGCTACTTTGCTGGACTTAGATTTTGCTTAGATGTGCCTGATTCTTCCCTTTGAAATAAGACAGTACTTATTTTGGATTTAACAGAAATCCATAGTTAAGAGACTTTTAAAAGAGACTGTGAACTTATAAGTGTTTGGATTTTCTTAAGGACTGTGGGGGTTTTTAAGGTTGTACTGTCTTATGTTGTGATATTAATGTTAACATTGTATCTTGAGGACAAGAAATGGAAAGGCTGTGGTTTAATAGTGATGTGTTTTCTGTGTCAAGTTGACAAGGGGTCAATTGTGCTGGATAGCTTTAGTTGTCACTTGACACACCTGGGTCAGGGGAGCCTCAATTGGGGAATTGCCTCCACTGGACTGGCCTGGGGCCTTGCCTGTTAGGTATTTCCTTGATTGTTGAGTGATATGGGAGGGCCCAGCCCACTTTGGCTGGTGCCAGCCCTGGGCAGATGGGCCTATGTTGTATAAGAAAGCAGGCTGAGCAGGGGCCAGGGGAGCAAACCAGTGAGCTGCATTCCTCCATGGCCTGTGCTTCAGCTTTGGCCTCTAAGTTCCTGCCCTGGGTTTCTACCTTGGGATCCCTGATGAACTGTGACCCGGGAGTTATAAGCCGAATAAACCCTTTCTTCCCCAAGTTGATATTGGTCAGAGTGTTTTGTCACAGCAATGGAGAATCAAACTAGAATACTACCCATGATGGAATGATCCCCCGGAACTGTAAGACAGGAAAAACCCCTTCTTGTCTTAAGTTGCTTCTTGTCAGGTTTTTGGTCTCAGCAACAAGAAAAGCAAGGATCACACCACCCTTTCTTAAACTTGGGCAATGTTAACATATTAAACCAGAAGATTTAAAAGATAGGTTTCACTTAAACTTTTACCATTGATGCGTTGATGATATGAAATGCCATATGATCCTAGATCTGCTTTAACTCCATAACCCAGATGAGAGGGCAGCAAGCCCACAAAGGGCACAGTGTATTCAATTTTGAACAATTCCTTTTCCTTTACCCCAATTTCTAGGGTCTCCAAATAAGTGTCAAGGGAATACAAAATATTACCTAAAGCAAAACTAAAATTGCATGTTTTAAATTTTTATGTCAGGAAATGCAAAATTAATACTCTCTTTGAGATATTGCTCATTAATACTGTACTTAGACTAAGCTATAGTTTTAATGGCCTATTTCAAAAGAGTGGAAAATTTTATTTTACTTAATTTAAATCATTTAGATGTATGAGCTATTTTATCTCCACTGGCACTTTTTTACATTAAGTGTAGCAGGGAAGAAGATGAGCTGAAACTCTCTCATAGAACATAAACTCTTGATGGGCTAAAACGAAGTTGAGCCTCTGAATACTTATAATGAACAGGATGGATTGGGAGAGAAGACTGTCTGAAAGTCCTCAGGAGTGGGATGCTCAAAGAGGGCTGTCCACATGATGAGCTCAAAGAGAAGGCACAAAGTGACATGGAGCCATTGCTTCTTTGTATGAATTTCCCATTCGAAGCAGCAGTGAAATGGACCACAGCTGGTGAGAGCTATACAATTTCAGAAGTGCAGAGGTGGTGATGATATTCAGAAGTGCCATTAAGGAAACACCTGGGAAAGAGATTGACAGAGGAATAACTGCAACAAGATACTGCATACAGCAGGCCCAGCTTTTAACCAAAGAACAGCCCCCTATGCCCCTCAGCACATCAGGGCTTAGGGAGTCTAAATGGACTGCTTCCCAGCCCTACCTCCACCTACCCTCCATTTTCTCATCTATTATATGAGTGTTCTGGACTGGAAGAACTCTCTACATTCCTGCCAGGTTTGTGTTCAGTTCCATTCTAAAATAGATCCAGGGCAATTGAGTGTCAATCACTGTTATAGAAAAGCACAAGAAACAGTCACTCATTTGTGTGAGTTCCAGGTCAGCTGGGGCTACAGGGAGACCCTGTCTCAAAAAGACCAAAAAAAAAAAAAAAGTCATTCATTTGTTAATATCTTCAAGATGTAGCAACTAATCATGAGGTCCTCCTTTTAGGAGGCAGAAGGACCCCAATCAAACAGAGGGTACGGCACAGTGTTACTCTGAGAACATCCCAGGGACAGCATCAGAGGTCAAATCCACTTATTAAAATTACCTGGAGGTTTATATAAAAACTATAGGGTGATGGTGCGTCATTCGCTCTGTGCTATCTGCTGCCACTACGTATAGCTGACCTCAACTTAGCTCGTGGGCAGAGACAAGGGAGATGTAAGACAAGTCTGCTCATGGTCCCTGCTTCCATCCAGCTGTCATGTGACTGGGTGTGCCTGACCTTAGTGTTCTAAGGCCTCTGTGCCTGCATGTGGGCTTGGTATGCCTGAACCCATGACTGATTCAATCCCACATAATCACAGGACTTCTTTTATTTCAATAGACATGACACAAAAGCAAGCATTTATACATATCCCCAAACAACATGATTCACTGTTTTTACTACTGCTTATGAATGCTACTATCTTCTGCTCCACTTACTTTGACTCCAGATAAAACAAGCATAAAGGAATAAAAGTACAAAAATTTTAGGGTAACCTAGAAGGCAGGTGTTAATGTCAGTCAGTGATTTCCTGAGAGAATCCATTCATTCTATACAGTGCAAATATGCTAAATGGAGCCAGAGGCCAAGAGTAAGGATGAGCAGAGGCATTTTCATTTCTCCATAATCATTTTCCTTTTTAGCGTTTAGCCATTATTAGATCATCACACTCATTTTCAGAAGATGAACTGACCTTAACAGTAACCTGTAATGACAAAGAAAACTAAGACAAAGTGAACTATAGGAAATAAGTTTAATATAGGATTGACCTGGAGGAAATGTACCCACCAACATAGGAACACTGTGTATAGGAAAGTGTGGGATTCTGATTCAAGATGTGGTTCACAGTTAAGAGCCAGACTTCCTAGGTACAAATCTCATCCTCTACTACTAGCTGTGTGACCCTGGGTAACTTACCTAAGCTCTCTATATCTCAGTTCCAGACTTACAGATCCAGCTACCCACTAAACCACCATACTTACATGTTAAAAATAACATGCATCAAATCAAGCTTTTTATTTCCATCTACCCACCCAAATTTGGTCTTCACAGTTTACCACCACTTAATGGAACAAAATTGCTTTCTACCAAGAGCATCTTGGAGTTATCCTTGATTATTCTCTTTTTCTCATAGCCCGCGTTCAAGACATTAGCAGAAGCATGTTGGATCTGCTGAACACAGCAGAGCACACCTACAATCCCAGCACTCAGGAGACTAAGACAGGAGGATCACAAGTTCAAGGCTAGGCTGGGTTACAGATGGAAATCCTGTCTTAAAAACAACAACAACAACAACAACAAAACCCCCCCCAAAACCTAACAAAACAAAACCACCCCAATCTGGCCACTTTCCACTATCTCAGTATCTTCACCTTAGGCTGTCATCATCAATCCACTATTCTGTTTTCCCCATTCTTATCCCCAACAGACCCTTTCCCTAGAATATCTAAAATATTCTAATCTGAAATCATGACATGTCATATTTCTAGTCAAACACTTGCAGTGACTTTCTAACTCAGAGAAAAGATCAAATCCTCCCCATGATGTACAAATTCTACCAAATTAACTTCAATTCCTACTATTTCTTTGTTATATATCACTCTGCTCCAGCCACACTGGTCTCCTTAGTATTCCTGGCATACACTAAAGTAGCTGTTCCATCTGCCTTGAGCTTTCCTTATAGAGATATAGACCTAACTCCCTCTTCCTCTGGGCTCTGCCTGGCTGTCCCTCCATTAGAGCAGCTTTTCCAGCTCTCCTATATGTAACACTATAGTCTTCCTTCAGTTCTGTCAATCTCTTGGCTCCTATATCATCTATGCATGTTTACTGATTAACTGTCTATATTGCCTCACCAAACGGCAATCTCCACAAGAACAGAAACTTTTTTTATTTTTTGAGATAGGGTCTCACTAGCCCTAGCTGGCCTGAAACTGGATGTGTAGACCAAATTGGCCTCAAACTCAGCAACCTGTCTGCCTCTGCCTAAAGGCATGGGCCACCATGCCCAGAGAGAACAGAAACTTTATCTGACTTGTTCACTGCTGTCTCCTCATTTCCTGAAAAGAGTGTTTAATAAATATTTGTTGAATAATTGAATAAATTAATGTGTACTATTGGAATCATAGTTATAAACATTGGGATAACACTAACAGTTATCACATAGGGTTGTATACATTTTTAAATAAGGAAGTAGATGCAGCATGCTTGCAACACAAGCTCAGTGAAAATTACTACTACTGTTAATATCAATCAAACCTGCTTTGCCATCCAAATAGTTAGTGATGAGGCAAATCTTACAGGAGTGGGAAAATCAAATGCAGTTGGATTGCAGCACATCTTCTGAAGACAGATCCATCAAAATGAGTAAAGACATAGTATGTGTATTAGAAAGTACTAAAAGTGAGTCCAAACTAAGAGAAATGAGATCTGTTGAGATAGCATCAAGAGTCAGAGCCCAGGCAAAGCCAATGAGAATTGAAGATGAAGCTCCAGCACCACGGAATTGAAGGAATGTAATGAGATGAAAATAACTGCAGTGCACTCAGCCATTTCCTCCCTAACATCATCCTCTCTCCTAGACTTTGGGCAGAAAGGCAAGAGCTGCATAGACAGATCCTCTCCAGGGTACCAAGTTTAGATGCATTATGTCTGGAGGAGAACAGAGAAGGCCAAGATGAGCAATGGCCAAGATAATGGGCAGGGAGTGTGCTAAGCAGAGCAAACCTTGGGGAGAAGACTCAGAGGCTCTTCTTGTCAGCTCAGGGACTTGAAGGGGACGACTAATCTATAGAATCTGTGTCAAGGCAATGGTAAGCAAACAAAAGCTGGATATCGAAAGTCCTTTATAGAGGAATCTGTATGGACTGACACCTACGTGTATAACTAACTCTACCTCACCCCCTTCTCAGATCGCATTAACAGAACCACATCTAACTTTCAAAGAAGCAATGGCTAAAGGCAGAAAACTTTCTGATGGTAAAATTTTCATAAATGACAGTGTTTTAGGATATAGGACAAGTATTTGAGTACAGAAGGAATAAAAAGAGGTGAAACACGGTTGCTAGTGGTTGTTGTGTTTCTGAATAGGTGTCAGGTTTGCTGGAGTAAATAGCCCAGGAATGAGAAGGTGGCTAGCCTTGGACTCAATGAGGACACTGAGAAGTAGGCTAGTCTTGGACACTGAAGTGTGGCATATGGGATCACTGGCTTTAGACATCCACGTCTGCTTTGACTCCTGATTCTACTACTTACAAATACTTTGATCCTTCTGTAGTAATGTAAACTCTTCAGAAAATAAGCATGGTGGTGCCCATGGTCATTGGATAATCCAACAGAAGGAAGCAGGTAAAGTGCGTTTTACTGTTCTTAGGACATCCTAAGTACTCAAGCAGATTGTGCTAGAATTTGTGGGGGAGTTTCCCTCAGGAATATCTAATGTAGCACTCTTCCCAGAGGTAAATATGAGAACGTAATCCCCAAGGTATCTGCAAGACAGACATGTTACCCAAAGCAAGAAGATTCATCTCAAGGAAATAGGCCACCTGGAGAGACAGACATTCAGACAGCCGTGTTTGCAAAATAACCTGTCTTGGTTCTGCAGATTTCTTTCCCTAAGGCTTCTTCACATTCTGCTTGATATTAAATCAGAGATTATTTTCATATCTTGCTCATTGAAACATGCATTCTCATTTCCTTTGAAAACTTTCTTATGCTTTTAAGCATGAAAAGTAACCCTATTTTATGAGGGGAGGTATATCACTTAATTCTGAGAAACAGAAACACATATTTTATCACTAAGCAAGAGGTTTGTGGATTGCTCTTTTCTCCCTTTTGAAAATATGCAAACCCTTCTTACCTTTGAATTTTTTAATTTTCTTTTTTTCCATGTTAAGCAAGAGTTCCCCTGAGTTTCTGTTCTCCTGATATGTATGTAAAATTTAGAAAAATGATTAAATTTTTTTT